>NC_053436.1:62546678-62728339 GCF_007990345.1 Gossypium hirsutum | reverse complement strand
AGGAATGATGTTTAAAAATGTGATATGTGTTTTAGTGATGTATGCTAATGTTGATTGGTATAACTGTTTTGTTATGTTACTTATTATTTGCATATGAACTTACTAAGCATTTATGCTTACTCCCTCCTTCTTACTCATTTGTTTTGGACAAGCCAGTTCAGGAGTCGGATAGGTCGAAGGCTCAGTCACACTATCTGGAAGATTTTGGTAAATGGCTTGTAAATTTAAGTATGGCATGTATAGCAAATACTTATTTTGTGTAAATGATCTTATGATATGGTGACAGAATGGTTGAGAAAATATTTGATAATGATAAATTATGAAAATGGTAAGTTTAGATTATGTTTGATGTTAAGGAAAATTATTAAGATACTTAGTGCATAAAAACTCATAAGAGGGATGAAATTTGCCATAAACAGAATACTGCAGCAATGCAGTCTGAAAATTTACTAAAAATCATAGCAATTGAATTTGGTGATGGATTACAGATCAAATTGAAGATTATTATGTCTAGTTTCACATGAAATAAATGAAACAGGTAAAGGAATTATATGTTAGAAGATATTTTAATTTTAGTGAAACAGGGTCATAGCAGTTTCTGAATCCCCTGTTCCTACTTTAGAAATTCACCATAAATTTTAAAGATATAATTAGGTGGTGTATTTTATATCCTCAAAATCATTATTGAGTCTAGTTTTATTAGAAACAAACTTCATAGTCATATGAATTTTGTACAGAGAGAAATGTGGTTCGTAGTAAACAGAGGTCAGACCAGCCAAGTCCTGAAATAGGGATAACTTCAACTAATAAACTGTACTAATTGGCCCAACCAAAAATTTTATAAAAAAATTAGTAGATAGGTATATGAGTCTAGATTCAGGTAAAATTTACGGATCTTGATTTCAAGTTTCGTAACTCGAGATATAATTTTTCTTGTGACTGTGACGCAAGTAGCTTAAAAGCTGTGAATGTAGAAACAAATTATCCAAAGTTCTAAAAATGTTAAACTAAGCTTAGTAACACCTCATACTCGACTCCGGCGACGGTCTCGGGCGTGGGGGCGTTACAGTCATGTTCGGCCATAAGCTAGCATAATGAGACTTTAATAAGTTAAATTTGTTTGAATTAGCTCAAGAGCTTAGAGGACCAAAGTTGGATAAGGGAAAGGAAAAAGTGATCGAATAGCCGCCGAAATCGTTCGACAACATCCGAGGTAAGTTTTCGAGTAATGGAGCTTAGATTATGATTTGATTAGATTATGTCTTAAGTAAATCAAAATCATGCTCTTTGTATGTGGCTATTGAGCCAAAATTTGTAAGTGTGATAAGTGTTTTGTGTTTGAGCTTTGGTAATGAAAATGAAATATGGATGTGTCATCATTTATTGATATATGTGCATGGTTATTCGAATGATATCCGGGCTAAGTCCCGAAGGCTTTTGTGCTAGGTGACTATAACCAGACTAAGATCCGAAGGCATTCGTGCGAGTTGCTATATCTGGGCTAAGACCCCAAGGCATTTGTGCTAGCGATTATATCCGGGCTAAGACCCGAAGGCATTTGTGCTAGCGACTATATCCGGGCTAAGTCCCGAAGGCATCTATGCTAGTGACCATATCCGGGCTAAGACCCGAAAGCCTTGTGCAAGTAGTTATATCCGGCTAAATCTCAAAGATTTCTTGAGTTTGGGAATGAGCGATCTGCTGTAATAATTTCAATTAATACGCTCGTAAAATCTCAATAACGAGGTATGTGTTGTACATGCATTGGATTAATTGATTCCTCTTAAATAGCATTCGCTCAGTCGATTAAGGAGCTTCCGGTTTTTGGTTAAGTTGATCCCTTATGTATGAATATAAGGGTTGGAAATGTGAAGTAGGACTGATTTTTGAGAATATATGTGTATATGAAATTATCCGTTTAGTTATATGAATGCTATACTTCAGTGGAGCCTAATTTCATTGCTCAAAACTTACTAAGCATTAAATTCTTACTCCGTTTCTTTGAATCTCTGTTTTATAGATTTTGGTTCGTCAGCTATCGGACTCGGGAGTGTCGAAGTCGGAGTCGCCCACACTATCAAAGCCCCTTTTGGTACACTTTTGGTTGAACTTTGAAATGGCATGTATAGGACTACCCTTTTGTTGTTGGTCATGGACCCTTTGGTTTTGTATAAATTTGGATAGCCATGCGAAAATGGCTTATATACACTTTGAGCTTAATATTATAATCGTCTTGTATGATGTTCATTAAGAGGTATGGAAATGTTTGGAAACGATTAGCCATTGGAATGGTTAATCATGATCATATTTTGTGCTATTTATGCAAAAGGGCTAGTTGAATCATGGAAACTATGTAATAGGTAAAGTCTACCTTAAAAATAGATGCTGATAGCAGCAGTGATGTGAATGTGAAAAATCACTAAAAATAGTAGGAATGGAATTAAATAGTGAATAAATTATGTAATCGAACCTTGATGAATCTATTTTCATAGGAAACTACCGGAACGTCATATGAAACGTATAATGAGATATTTAAGTTTCGTGAGACAGGGCCAGAACGGTTTCTAGATCCTGTTCCGAATTGAAATTCATTATAAATTAACTAGAGATAATTAGAAGTCATGCCATAATGTATAGATTCCTTTCGGTATAGTTTTATTGAAACAAACTGGTCATATGAAGCCTGACAGGAGAATATCCATCGTATGTGCAAGGTCAGTGTAGACGAACCTGAAACAGGGGAGACTTTACTATAAATGACTAATTGGCTTACCAAAATTTTATAAAATATTTGTAGATGACATTGAGTTTTAGTTTCAGGAAAATTACGAAGTGGTTTTCGATTTGGAACTCGAGATATGATTTTAGGTGACAGTGATGCAGTTAGCCCAGCTCGTCTGGAAATTTAAAATGGACTGTGCAATAAGTGATTTAGTCTGCGAACCCTCGTGTCTGACTCCGGCAACGGTTCCATGGGTATGGGGTGTACATTTCATAATCATGAATGCAGCTATGGCAAGCAAGATCCTGATGGATTTAAACATAGCTATAGAGAAAAAGTTTTCATCATAGTCAACACCATGAATTTGATGAAACCTTTAGCAAACTAATCGCCCCATGTATGTTTGTCACATTACCATCCATGTCGTTTTCTTTTGGAACCCACTTGCACCCTATAGGTTAACCCTTCGGAGTGGGTCAACCAAAGTCCATACTTGGTTCATGCATGGAATCCATCTCAGATCTCATAGCCTCGAGCCATTTCTCAGAGTCTAGGCTCGCCGACGCTTCTTGATAAGTCCTAGGCTCATCTTGATCTATAAAGAAGATGTCACCATGCATTGTAATGAAAATCCATATCTCTCAGGTGCACGGCGTTCTCTTAAAATCTACGCGGTGGTTGTGTTTCTACAGCAGTTACATTGTTCTCAATTTCTTGTGGAATTTGCTGTTGTTCTTCTCTGGTTTAGTGGTATCTTGTGATTCTGAATTTCTTCAAGTTCAATTTTCTCCCTTCTTTTTAGAAAAATTCTCTCTCTAGGAAGACACCGTCCGAGCAACAAACTTGTTTCAGTGGGATAAAGATAATATCTTTGGTTTCTTTCGGATACCCACAAAGATACACCTTTCAGATTTGGTCAAGCTTAGTAGACATGAGTTTACATAGCTTCCAACCAAATTTTTAAAAACATCTGGGACTTTTCCCAGTCCACATCTCTATGGCGTTTTTGAAACCGATTTGATGGACATGATTTAGTGTGAATAGTTTTTCAGTGCAGTCCCCAAAAAGTGTAGATAGCGTGACTTCAGGATCGAACCTGTCTATAGAGTTAGATTTCTTCTCTCTAAACTCCATTCTATTGAGGAGTACTAAGAGGAGTAAGTTGTGAAATATCTACATTCCTTCAAAGATATAAACTCTAGGCTCAAATATCTCTACCTCGTTCAGATCGAAGTGTCTTAAGTTTTGTAACCCGCCCGAGACCGTCGCCGGAGTCGAACACGAGTGTTACAGACTTCAAACACTTATTTGACATTTCCCAGACAAGCTGCAATCTGCATACTAGTCGCTTAAAATCATATCTTGATTCTAAAACTCGAAATCCAGTTCCATAAATTTCCCTGGAACTAGACTCATATACCTATATGGTAGAATTTTTGTAGAATTTTTTCTCGGGCCAATTAGTACAGTTTTATTAGTCAAAGTCTCCATGTTACAGGGATCGACTACACTGACCTTTGTGCATTACGACTTGGATATCTCCCTGCACAGAGCTTAAATACTGATGCCGTTTGTTTCTTTAGAAACTAGACTCAGAGAGGAATCTGTACATATATGGAATGACTCCTAATTATCTCTGGTTAAATTATAATGAATTTCCAAAGTCGAACAGGGAATCCAGAAACCGTTCTGGCCCTGTCTCACGAGAACCTGAATATCTCTTAACATACTATCCATATGATCATTTCGTTACTTCTATATGAAAATAGACCTCATCAAGCTTCGATTACATAATTTATTCATTAATTAAATCCACTCCTACTATTTTTAGTGATTTTTCAATCTCACGTCACTGCTGCTGCCAGCATCTGTTACGAAAGCAACTATGCCTATTTCGTGATTTCTCCTTGATCTAACTTAGTAATTCATCATACATATCACCAATTATGATCATGACTAGCCATGCCAAAAGGCTAATCATTGTCAAACATCTCCCTACTACACTATTGCCATATCATGAATTTTAACACCAAAATAAATCAACCATGACATATGGCATAAAAAGGTCGAATTAACAAGACTTACGACCTAATGTTATGAAACCAAACCCAACCAAACATTTATGCCATTTTCGCATGGCTAAAAGTTTACATACCAAAGTTCAACACACATAATAGCTATACATGTCGAAATGTTCTCCTAAGCCGACTAAGAAGAAAGTACCAAAACTTGCTAGCCGGTGTGATGACTCCAATGACGGCCCGATCAAACGCAAAAAGAGGCGAGGCCAAGAAACCTAAAATAGGTGACAAGGAAACACCGAGTGAGTATATAACTCAGTAAGTCATAAAGCATGCACTACCATCCATTGATAACATTATCACAAGAGGAAACAAATGGAACGAGGCTAGTTACTCCATCCATACCGAACCATACCATAGTTCCTTAAACCAATCGGTTCAATCTCATACAAGTCAAGCATTCACATTCCATGTACCAATCAATAGGATATTTGAGGCATTTTCATACATCATTTCATTTTCGTTACAATCATACAACTAAACGACCTTTCACCTATTCCACGATAAATCTTATGTACGTGACTTCAATTATAATTGTCACATAGGTTCAAACTTACCAAGCTCAACTTCAAATATAAACATAGCGCCTATTAGTACGAACTCAAGTACTTACCGATCCGCTGTCGTGATCAACTTATAATGTCCACACTTAGTGTCCATAGTGATTCAAAAGTATATATTAAGTCTGCACACTCAGTGCTATATAATCAACTCGCACACTTAGTGCTACATAATCAAACTGCACACTTAGTGCATATAATCAAACTCGCACACTTAGTGCTATATAATCAACTCGCACACTTAGTGCTATATAATCAAACTCGCACACTTAGTGCTGTACAATTTAAACCGCACACTTAGTGCCAATCTCATGATCATAAATGTTTATACCCGCACACTTAGTGCCGAGATCAACGACTCAATATATCTCACCTCTTTTCTTTTCATTCACACTTTCATCACCACATGCATACATGTATATATATATTTATCATTCCATTCAGCATCATTACATAGACGTTATGACCATTTAAATTAATACAAACTATATGCTTAATGATTTACTTGTGTTGGGTAAGACGGTTCCAACTCGGCCACTCGATGATCTTTCTTTGCCTTTCTTGATTCTCCTCCTTTAACTCCTTGAGCTTAATCAATAAATCAACTAGTTTAACCATCTTGCTAACATTCATATTCAATTACACATGCATATGTATGTTTGTATATTCGGCAACCATCCTCACTAATTACCATTTAGTCGATTATACACATAATTAAAGGTAACATCACGAATGGGCATACTTATGTATTATACATATATATGTATATATATATACTTCGGAATGGGCATCACAATTAGATTTAACACCACCTTCATACTCAATTAGATGGCCGAATGTATGTATATATGTACAATGTCAACTATAACATCATTTAAACACCTAATTTCATCTCATGAACACTTGATCGAATTTTCCTAATCTAGCATATTTCACATCTATTTGTAACATCATGTAAATCCACATATAACTACATTTCTTAAGCTCCACATCTCAATGCCCATTATAGCCACTCCCATAGTCTAAATCTAGCAATCGGCAACACCCACCTTTCCATTATGTTAGCCGAATACTCATTCTCTTCTTAGTCCTAAATTCGGACCTCCAACAAAATAGCTTAACAATTTCAATTTCATGCTAACATAACAAGCAACTTAACACATCATATAACTAGCATGCTAATAGCATCAAGGTATCAACTAAAATTTTTTAAGCTCCTTAGCCGAATCCTAACTCTCCAACAACCCAAATCCAACCATGGATAGATAGAATTTAGACTCATCACCCAAAGGTTGTGTAAACTTCCAAAAATATCATTGAACATACCTTGATCTAAAGGACCACCTTGGCCGAATCTTGCTTCCTCTTCTTCCTCTAGTTACGACAATTGGCAAAAGAAAGAAAACATGAACACTCCTTCTTCCCTCCTTATTAAGCATTCAAACTCCCTCATTTTCATGCCACAACATCAAACACTCCTCCTAGATACAAGCAATGGCCGAACTTCTTCAAAATTTTTCTTCCCCTTCTTTTTCTTGGTTTTTCGGCTAGGAGATGGCAAGTATGAACACCCATTTTTTTTGTTCACTTCCTATTATTATTCCCATCATTTGTTAACCAAAAAAAACATATTAAATTAGAATGAGTGGAGCATCATCACTCCTTGGCCGGCCACCATGTATTTTATGGGCAATTTGACATGCAAAGCCATGCTTCCTCTCCCTATTATTAATTACTCCTTATAATTCATCTATCATCTTTTCTAACTTCGTCAACTAGGTCCTTTTGAATTAATTCACAATCCTAAAGCTAATATTAAGCATTTAATTTCTCATATATTCGCTGTCACACAAAAATTTATGTAATTAAAACACAAAAATAAATTTTTGGCTCGGTAATGTGGTCTCAAACCACATTCCGACCAGGGTCTAATTTGGGTTGTCACAACTCTCCCCCACATAAGAAATTTTCGTCCCCGAAAATCTTACCGGTAAATAATTTTGGATATCGATCCTTCATAGAGTCCTGAAGTTCCAAGTGGCTTCTTTAAATTCCGTGTTTATGCCACAGTACCTTTCACTAATGAGATTTTCCTGTTTCGTAGTTCTTTTACTTCAAGTGCTAAAATACGAACTGGTTCTTCTTCGTAACTCAAATTAGATTGAATCTCAATCTCCGATGGAGGGATTACGTGCGATGGATCGGACCTATATCGTCGAAGCATCGAGACATGAAAAACGTTGTGAATCTTTTCGAGCTCAGGGGGCAAAATTAATCGGTATGCAACGGGTCCAACTCGTTCGGATACTTCATACGGACCGATGAACCTCGGACTCAATTTGCCCTTACGACCAAATCTAAGCACCTTCCTCCAGGGTGAAACTTTGAGAAATACTTTGTCTCCAACCTAATATTCAATGTCTTTTCTTTTCAAATCCGCATACGACTTTTGACGATCCGAAGCGGTTCTCAAACTTTCACGAATTACTCGGACTTTCTGCTCGGCATCCTTAATCAAATCAACCCCAAGGATCTTACTTTCACTAAGTTCAGTCCAAAATAATGGGGTACGACATTTACGACCGTATAAAGCCTCGTAAGGTGCCATCTTAATGCTTGACTGAAAACTATTGTTGTAAGCGAATTCGATCAAAGGCAGATATCTTTCCCATGAACCACAAAACTCTAAAACACAACATCTCAACATATCCTCGAGTATTTGAATTATCCGCTCCGATTGGCCATCGGTTTGTGGATGAAAAGCGGTGCTAAAATGCAGCTTGGTACCCAAAGCTTCTTGCAAATTCTTCCAAAATCGCGAGGTGAATCTCGGATCTCTATCCGACACAATAGAAATAGGTACCCCGTGTAATCTCACAATCTGAGAAAACATACAATTCGGCTAGTTTATCCAATGAAAAATCCGTACGCACGGGGATAAAGTGAGCCGACTTAGTCAGTCTATCACAACAACCCAAATCGCATCCTTCTTACTTGCTGACAATGGCAGTCGAACAAAGTCCTTAGACTCGATCCATTTCCACTCGGGTATCATGATCGGCTGAAGTAATCCTGAAGGCACTTGATGTTCGCTTTCACTTGTTGACATATTAAACATCTTGAAACAAGTCGAGATGTCTCGTTTCATACCATGCCACCAAACCGACGTTTCAATCGTTGTACATTTCGTACTCCCCGGGTGAATTGACATTCGGCTACAATGGGCTTCGTTCAGAATCATCGAAATGAGTTCTAATTTCTTGGAACACACAACGACTTCTGAACCTCAAACAATCGTCATCATCAATTTGAAATTCGGATTCCATATTCGGAATACATTCAGCCCGTTTTGCAACAATTCATCGTCGACTTTCTGAGCTTCACGAATTTGACGAATCAATATGGTTTGGCCTTTAATTCAGCTACTACACATTGTCGGGTAGAACAGACAAGTGCACATTCATCGCTCGTAAAGAAACAGTGATTTTCGGCTTAAGGCGTCCGGAACCACATTAGCCTTTCCCGGGTGGTAATCAATGACAAGCTCGTAATCTTTCAACAACTCAAGCCAACGTCTTTGTCGCAGATTTAAGTCTCTTTGAGTCATCAAATATTTGAGACTTTTGTGATCCGAAAATACATGGCACTTTTCGCCAAACAAATAATGTCGCCATATTTTCAAAGCAAATACGATGGCGGCTAGCTCGAGATCATGGGTTGGATAATTTCTCTCGTGTGGCTTCAATTGTCTCGACGCATAGGCCACAACTCGACCTTCTTGCATCAATATGCAACCCAACCCGAGTAGGGATGCGTCACTATAAATGACAAACTCTTTGCCTGATTCGGGTTGCACTAAAATTGGAGCTTCAGTCAAATGAGTTTTCAGTTGATCGAAGCTTTTCTGACATTTCCTCCGTCCATTCGAACTTAACATCCTTTTGAAGTAGCTTCGTCATTGGTGTGGCTATCATCGGAGAAACCTTTTACAAATCGTCGGTAATAACCGACGAGCCCAGGAAGCTCCGAACTTCGTAATATTTTTGGAGGCTTCCAGTTAGTATGGCTGAAATTTTGCTCGGGTCAACTCGAATACCCGATGCGGATACCACATGACCAAGAAGCTAACCTCTCTTAACCAGAACTCACACTTACTGAACTTAGCATATAACTTCTTATCCCGCAAAATTTGCAACACTAATCTCAGTGCTCAGCATGTTCGGTCTCATCTCCTGAATAGACTAAGATGTCATCAATGAACACAACTACGAACCGGTCCAAATACTATCTGAAGATCCGATTCATCAAATCCATAAATACCGTAGGGGCATTAGTGAGCCCAAACGGCATCACTAAGAACTCGTAGTGACCGTACCTCGTTCTGAAAGCAGTTTTGGGTACGTTCGAATCTCGGATCCGCAACTGATAATAACCCGATCTCAAATCTATCTTTGAAAACACTGAGGCTCCCTTGAGTTGATCAAACAAATCATCAATACGCGGTAATGGATATTTATTCTTTATCGTCACTTTATTAAGTTGACGATAGTCAATGCACAACCTCATGGTTCCGTCCTTCTTTTTCACGAACAATATGGTGCACCCCAAGGTGAGAAACTTGGTCGAGCGAAACCTCTATCCGTCAACTCTTGCAATTGAGCTTTCAATCCTTTAACTCGGTTAGTGCCATACGATACGGAGCTATCGAAATTGGCATAGTTCCAGGTACAAGCTCAATACCAACTCTATCTCCCGAACAGGTGGCAAACCCGGTAACTCTTCAGGAAAAACATCCGGGTATTCACAAACCACCGGCACAGATTCGGGTTTCTTTTCTAATTCTTTGTCATCAAGTACATACGCAAGGTATGCTTCGCACCCTTTTCTTACATATTCTGGGCCAACATTGCTGATATTACAGCTGGCAACCCCTTAAGTCCGTAGACTCAACTCGGATTATCTCGTTATTTGCGCACCTCAAATCAATAGTCTTGCTTTTGCATTCACAACCGCACCATGCGCGGTCAACCAATCCAAACCAAGAATAACATCAAATTCGTCAAACGGCAAAAGCATCAAATCGGTCGGAAAACAGGATTCTCGATTATTAGAGGGCATCTCTTACACACTTTATCAACAAGTACGCATTGACCCAAAGGGTTTGACACTCGAATTACGAACTCAGTAGACTCAACAGGTAGAGTCTTACTGGATGCTAAGGTTTCGCATACATATGAATGAGTAGAGCCAGGGTCAATCAATGCAATCACATTAGTATCAAAGAGAGTGAAGGTACCAGTGATGACGTCGGGGGAGGATGCCTCCTCTCGTGTGCGAATGGCATATGCTCTAGCAGGAGTACGGTTCTCGGCTCGAACAGCCGTATCAGGGGCCCCTCTCTGACTACCACCCTACCTCCTAAATTCTCGGTGGTCTACCTCTAGTTGTCACTCCACTAGGTCTTGCACCTTGAATCTTATTCTTCTCATCAAGCTCTGTGCAATCTCTAATGAAGTGGTCCTTCGAACCGCATCTGTAACAGGCCCTGTTAGTAGACTTACCCCAACATTCACCTAGGTGTCGTCTCCCACATTGGGGACATTCAGGTTTCTCTTGACGATTATTGCCCACACTAGCTACCGAAGTAGCTCGGGAGTCCGTCGATGGTCGTGCTCTGATGGAAATTCCCGCAGTCGTCCTCGACTTATTAGTGTCCTCCCTGAACTTCTTTACAGCTGAGAATGGAGCTTTACCCGTCGATCTTTTACGATAGTCTCTAGCTTCAAATTCAGCCTTCTTCTTCTCCTTTCCAAGTTCTTCCGCCTTGCAGGCTCGTTCGACTAGTGTTACGAATTCTTTTATCTCCAAATACCCACTAGTAGCTTTAAATTTTCATTCAATCCTTCTTCGAATCTTTTGCACATAGCAACCTCATCAGCTACACACTCCCGGGCATACCTACTGAGTCTTACGAATTCATGTTCGTATTCAGATACTGTCATAGGGCCTTGCTTGAGTTCCAAGAATTCCTTACGCTTTTGATCAATGAACCGTTGACTAATATATTTCTTTCGAAATTCCGTCTGAAAGAAGTCCAAGTAATCGTTCGTTGGGACTATGGAAATCAGGGTCCTCCACCAATAGTAGGCTGAGTCCCGCAACAAGGATATAGCACACTTTAGACATTCATCGGGTGTGCATGACAGTTCATCAACACCCGAATGGTGTTATCAAGCCAGAACTCGGCCCTTTCAGCATCATCAGTAACTATGGCCCTGAACACCTCAGCCCGCGCTTCCTAATCAAGTCTACAGGTGGCTTACTCAGCCTCACAGGATCAGTGACTGATGGCATTACGGGCTCTTGGGGTGGATTATTCAAATTCGGGAATTGTTGGACAGCCGGATTGGTCGGGAATATTGCGCGACCCACTCATTCATCATGGTAAAGAAGGCTTGTTTAGCCCCTCACCTTGATTATTCGCAGATGACTGAGGTTCAACAGGCGGCGTCCCTTGTGCAGGAGCAGCCGCTACACTTTCAACGTCATCCGCCAAGGTTCTCTCTACACCGGGATCCATTTACTAATCAAACAAAATTTTAACCGTCAGAAGTCATCAACATTTAAACATTAACATTAAGGCATGTATAGCTAGATCATACGTGCTATGGTAGTCCTAGAACCGACTAAACCATAGCTCTGATACCATAAAATTGTAACACCCAAACCCGAGACCGTCGCCGGAGTCGAACACGAGGTGTTAACAGACTTCAACCACTTATTTGACATTTCCCAGACAAGCTGCCAATCTGCATACTAGTCGCTTTAAAAATCATATCTTGAGTTCTAAAACTCGAAATCCAGTTCCGTAAATTTTCCCTGGAACTAGACTCATATACCTATATGGTAGAATTTTTGTAGAATTTTTGGTTGGCCAATTAGTACAGTTTATTAGTAAAAGTCTCCCATGTTACAGGGATCGACTACACTGACCTTTGCGCATTACGACTTGGATATCTCCCTCCACAGAGCTTCAATACTGATGCCGTTTATTTCTATAGAAATAGACTCAGAGAGGAATCTGTACATATATGGCATGACTCCTAATTATATCTGGTTAATTTATAATGAATTTCCAAAGCCGGAACAGGGAATCCAGAAACCGTTCTGGCCCTGTCTCACGAGGACCTGAATATCTCTTAACATACTGTCCATATGATCATTTCGTTACTTCTATATGAAAATATACTCATCAAGCTTCGATTACATAATTTATTCATTAATTAATTCCACTCCTACTATTTTTAGTGATTTTTCAATCTCACGTCACTGCTGCTGCCAGCATCTGTTACGAAAGCAACTATGCCTATTTCGTGATTTCTCCTTGATCTAACTAGTAATTCATCATACATATCACCAATTATGATCATGACTAGCCATGCCAAAGGCTAATCATTGTCAAACATCTCCCTACTATTGCCATATCATGAATTTTAACACCAAAAATAATCAACCATGACATATGGCATAAAAAGGTCGAATTATCAAGACTTACGACCTAACGTTATGAAACCAAACCCAACCGAACATTTATGCCATTTTCACATGGCTAAAAGTTTACATACCAAAGTTCAAACACAACATAATAGCCTATACATGCCGAATGTTCTCCTAAGCCGACTAAGAAGAAAGTACCAAAACTTGCTAGCCGGTGTGATGACTCCAATGACGGCCCGATCACGCAAAAAGAGGCGAGTCCAAGAAACCTAAAATAGGTGACAAGGAAACACCGAGTGAGTATATAACTCAGTAAGTTATAAGCAATGCACTACCATCCATTGATAACATTATCACAAGAGGAAACAAAATGGAACGAGGCTAGTTACTCCATCCATACCGAACCATACCATAGTTCCTTAAACCAATCGGTTCAATCTCATACCAAGTCAAGCATTCACATTCCATGTACTAATCAATAGGATATTTGAGGCATTTTCATACATCATTTCATTTTCGTTACAATCATACAACTAAACGACCTTTCACCTATTCCACGATAAATCTTATGTACGTGACTTCAATTATAATTGTCACATAGGTTCAAACTTACCAAGCTCAACTTCAAATATAAACATAGCGCCTATTAGTCACGAACTCAAGGTACTTACCCGATCCGCTGTCCGTGATCAACTTAATAATGTCGCACACTTAGTGTCCATAGTGATTCAAAAGTATATATTAAGTCCGCACACTCAGTGCTATATAATCAACTCGCACACTTAGTGCTACATAATCAAACTTGCACACTTAGTGCTATATAATCAAACTCGCACACTTAGTGCTATATAATCAAACTCGCACACTTAGTGCTATATAATCAAACTCGCACACTTAGTGCTGTACAATTTAAACCCGCACACTTAGTGCCAATCTCATGATCATAAATGTTTATACCCGCACACTTAGTGCGAGATCAACGACTCAATATATCTCACCTCTTTTCTTTTCATTCAACACTTTCATCACCACATGCATACATGTATATATATATTTATCATTCCATTCAGCATCATTACATAGACGTTATGACCATTTAAATTAATACAAACTATATGCTTAATGACTTACTTTGTGTTGGGTAAGACGGTTCCAACTCGGCTACTCGATGATCTTTTCTTTGCCTTTGCTTGATTCTCCTCCTTTAACTCCTTGAGCTTAATCAATAAATCAACTAGTTTAACCATCTTGCTAAACATTCATAATTCAATTACACATGCATATGTATGTTTGTATATTCGGCAACCATCCTCACTAATTACCCATTTAGTCGATTATACACATAATTAAAGGTAACATCACGAATGGGCATACTTATGTATATATACATATATGTATATATATATACTTCGGAATCGGCATCACAATTAGATTTAACGCCACCTTCATACTCAATTAGATGGCCGAATGTATGTATATATGTACAATGTCAACTATACATCATTTAACACTAATTTCATCTCATGAACACTTGATCGAATTTTCCTAATCTAGCATATTTTCACATCTATTTGTAACATTATGTAAATCACATATAACTACATTTCTTAAGTTCCACATCTCAATGCCCATTATAGCCACTCCCATAGTCTAAATCTAGCAATCGGCAACACCCACCTTTCCACTATGTTAGCCGAATACTCATTCTCTTCTTAGTCCTAATTCAGCACCTCCAACAAATAGCTTAACAATTTCAACTTTCATGCTAACATAACAAGCAACTTACACATCCATATAACTAGCATGCTAATAGCATCAAGGTATCAACTAAAATTTTTTAAGCTCCTTAGCCGAATCCTAACTCTCCAACAACCCCAAATCCAACCATGGGATAGATAGAATTTAGACTCATCACCCAAAGGTTGTGTAAACTTCCAAAAATATCATTGAACATACCTTGATCTAAAGGACCACCTTGGCCGAATCTTGCTTCCTCTTCTTCCTCTAGTTACGACAATTGCAAAGAAAGAAAACATGAACACTCCTTCTTCCCTCCTTATTAAGCATTCAAACTCCCTCATTTTCATGCCACAACATCAAACACTCCTCCTAGATACAAGCAATGGCCGAACTTCTTCAAAATTTTTCTCCCCTTCTTTTTCTTGGTTTTTCGGCTAGGAGATGGCAAGTATGAACACCCATTTTTTTTTGTTCACTTTCCTATTATTATTCCCATCATTTGTTAACCAAAAAATACATATTAAATTAGAATGAGTGGAGCATCATCACTCCTTGGCCGGCCACCATGTATTTTATGGGCAATTTGACATGCAAAGCCATGCTTCCTCTCCCTATTATTAATTACTCCTTATAATTCATCTATCATCTTTTCTAACTTCGTCAACTAGGTCCTTTTTGAATTAATTCACAATCCTAAAGCTAATATTAAGCATTTAATTTCTCATATATTCGCTGTCACACAAAAATTTATGTAATTAAAACACAAAAATAAATTTTTGGCTCGGTAATGTGGTCTCGAACCACATTCCGACCAGGGTCTAATTTGGGTTGTCACAGTTTTGCCTAGTTGATTTTGTACTTTATTTTGAATTCCTTGAACTTTTCAAGGGCCTCAGACTTATGGCGCATGAGATAAACATACCCATATCTACTGAAATCATGAGTGAAAGTAATGAAGTAGTGAAATCCACCTCTGGCTTGTGTAGTTATTGGTCCACATATATCTAAATATATTAAGCCCAATAAATCACTAGCTCGTTCACTTTTACCAGTAAAAGGAGGTTTAGTCATTTTTCCTAATAAGCAAGATTCACATACTTCAAATTGTTCAAAAAAAATGAATCCAAGAGACCATCTTTATGGAGTTTGGATATGCATTTCTCACTTATGTGGCCCAAGCGACAATGCCAAAGATAAGTTTGATTTGAGTCATTTATTTTAGATCTTTTAGTATTTATGTTGTAAATGGGATTCATTTGATCTAAAATATAGAGGCCATTAATCAATTGTGCCGAACCATAGAAAGCATTATTGAGATAAAAGGAACAACAATTATTCTTAATTATTATCTAAAAACTAATTTTGTCTAAACAAGAAATTGAAATAATGTTTTTAGTCAAACTGGGCACAAAATAACAATCCTCTAAAATTAAACCAAGTCCATTAGGCAAAGATAAAGTATATGCTCCCACAGATAATGCAGCAACTCTTGCTCCATTTCCAACTCGCAGGTCCACATCTCCTCTAGCCAAAGTCCTACTCCTTTGTAGTCCCTGTACAGAAGTACAAATATAAGAACCACAACCAGTATCTAATACCTAAGAAGTAGTAGTTGATAAATTAATATCAATAACATAAATACCTGAAGCAGACGTGCCGCCTACTTTGGCCTTCTTGATTTCCTCAAGATAGACGGGCAGTTCCACTTCCAATGTCCAGTCACACTATAATGAAAATAGTTTCCTTCCTTAGACATCCCACCTTTATGTTTCAGTGCAGCCTTTCCCTTTCCAAGATTGGGCTTGCCTTTGCCCTTAGGCTTTATCGGGACTTTGGCCTTTCCCTTGCCCTTAGGCTTGGGTCCAACCTTTTTCATGTTGCCTTCAGCAGTTCGTAACATGCTAAGCAATTGTGGCAGAGTCTTGTCAATTTCATTCATATTGAAATTGAGGACAAACTAGCTGTAGCTATCCGGCAACGATTGCAGAATAACATCAGTGGCCAACTCTTGGCCCAATGGAAACCTAAGCTTAGACAGGCTTTCAATATAACCAATCATCTTAAAGACATGAGGTCCTACTGGGCTTCCTTCAGCCAGCTTACATTGGAATAGGGCCTTAGAGATATCGAACCTCTCTTGCCTTGCTTACCCTTTATATAGTTCTTTCAAGTGCTCGATCATATCATAAGCAACCATATCTTCATGTTGCTTTTGAAGCTCAAGATTCATAGTGGCAAGCATAAGACATCCAACGTCTACCATATCATCAGATGCTTCTTGTAAGCATCTTTATCAGCCCTCGAGGCATTAACAAGTGGTTCATCAGGAGGTGATTTTTCAATGACATATAATTTCCGTTCTTGTTTGAGGACAATCCTCAAGTTACGGAACCAGTCAAGAAAGTTCAAACCATTCAATTTGTCCTTCCCAAGGACCGATCGCAATAAGAGTGTATTAGTGTTTGCAGCCATAATATATCTACAACAATAAAATATGCGTGTGAATAAATTTACCAAGTTTATATCAATCATTAAAAGGACATTATTATATGATGTTTCCCACTATTCTATTTCAAAATTAATAACCCTCATATATTAATTTCGAAAGGACTTTCTTGAAAGTATTTCTAGTGGGTCAAGGATCCATATTTCACCTCCTTTTAAGTCAGCTTTGGCTTTACTCTCAAGATTATGGTTATTTAGGTAAGTAACACTTGCTAATTACATCATATGTAACTCCTACAATTTGGTGAACAACTCTTGTTCTAATCATCTTATGATTTATCCAAATTACTTGCCTCTGGGTTTCTAATCCTATTAGAGTAACCTAGTTAAGTCATTAACCAATTTTAACCAGCGAATATCACTTGTTTATTCTTCGCGTTTAACCAAGATAAATACTAGTACTTCACTTTGGCAAAACCTACACAGTATTGATCAAGGCCTTAACGAGGGCATAAATTGGAAGGCCATGTTGACTTAATATTTTAATAGAGGGGTTTTATTAGAGTGTTACATCTCACCAATTATGGTCTACTTTAGTCCATTTAATCTTTTAATTGATCTCATCAATTAATGGGGTTTATTATTACCAAATTTGCATGCTTTAGACATCCATAGCATCTCATACATGAGTAAGTAAAACAATAAATCAATGCAATAGTTATAGCCCATAAACTATGGTGGTTCAACCCAAGCCAATGGGAGAACCAAAAGGGAACCTAAAGGTGTAAGTCGTTTCACAAGCTGTCGATCCACACTAGCCGGCCCATCTTCCTTCTCGTCTAGTCCACAACAACTTTTACAAATTAAAAAATTTAGAAACTCGTTTTACATATGAGGGAGTAACATGAGAAGAGAAATAGAAAAGAATAGTAGTAAGGCACGACACGCAGGCCTTATTTATAAAATTACAACCTTTTATCAAATGGGTCATCGGGCTATAACTATGCATTTCAAACACCGTGCATTTCAAAAATAGCATATATCATTCAATATTTTTGTTAAGTGAAATATTAAAATATCCTTTCAACCTTTTTATGGCCCATTAAGTTTTATTTATTACAAAACATACTGGAAGATGATGGGGATCTGAGGCAGTCGAAGGGAGCGGGCCATTAAGTTTCATGTTGCCAGTTTGTTAGATTTTGTTGTGGAAGAGGAATTTGAGAAAGAATACCATGATAAAGAGCATCATGAATCAAATGCAGTTGATATTAATTATAAAGAGCCATTAGGACACCACAATGAGTTGCTAAAATCCAAACTAATTGTCGATAGACCTAGAAAGAGGTTTCGCATATGAGATTTATCTGCTAAAACTTTCAACCTTTCTAAATTGTCCATAGCAGAACCACCCACCTTAGCATTAATACTTCTACCTATTGGAACGCCGGTACCTCCAAGGCGCAGCAGAAAAATAAAATAATTAAAAACATTCCGGCGATCCAAACCATGGATCCATGTGTAAGGAACGTATCGGGGTGATAAAAGGTTTCGAAATTACCGAAACTTCAATCTGAGTAGACAGCGACGCCTAGGCAACGGGAATCTGAACTACTATCGAACCAAGCCGCAACCTTTCCGATGTCGGCCTGTACATAGTCCACCCAGTTGACAATAAACGGTAGAAAAATCTCAGAAACTATTTCAGTGATTTTTATGCTTGACGGCTGTTAGACCCTTTAGGATAGTTTCGAGCTTATTTATATATTATCTCTTTAGGGTTTTTACCCTTGCCATATATAACACCCTTTTAATTGGTATATCTTTTTAATGAATATTAATTCATTAAAATTAATCTGAACATAATAGTCATCATTAAAATAAATATAATAATATTTAACCGAAAATTATAATTACATTAATTATAATAAAGATTTTGGTAAACTATATTTATTTAAACTTATATACGAACCAAATTCATATACTAATGAAATTATGTTCTGATTATGTGTACAACATCCTTGTACGTATAGTATGTTCAACAATTTGATTGCCCAATTAAATTAATTCTATAATTAATTTAATGCATCTAACAATCAGAATACAATACCAACTATGTTTTACTCCTTTCATTTCAACCATAGGGTGTGACCCTATAGGTTCTTGTAACGTTAGCAGTAATATTAGAACGATTCTAATGTTACAAACAATGAGTGGCATCTAGCAATACATCATTGCTACCTAAGTTACGAGAAGTCATGATTCGACATAACCTTTTGTGATTAACCTTTCATGCATTAATCCTTAAGTCCTATATCTTTGGAATGGACACAAGTCATGGAATAGACACACTTGCATAGTCCATCCCATGTTTATTGATACCTTAAGTGAACTATGATACACAAATAAGTATGACATCTCATATCAACTTATTTGAGCATGGCCATGCATTTCTAGTCTCACTCAATCAAGTGGCCTAAGATATTACTCCCATTATGTAGGAGGGACTTATCCTATATTGATCAACCATATCCCTCTACATAGATTATGGTATATCCAACATTAGTCTTTATAGAATAACCAGTTACGATGTTCGTTTGACTATATCAAAATATACAACTCACGATGTTGGGATAATGATGATCTCAAGTATGAGGATCATATACATATTAATCATTATGAGTAATGTTGTGACAATTACATAATAATCCAAGAAACATACTCATAGCAGGTCAGTCCAATATGTTGTTCTCTAACACACATATTCATGCGTTGATTTTGACACTCCATATCAATTACAACTTTTTATCATCAATCAACTACATGGTAGTCTTAATGCATTATTGTTGTCCTAGCCAACAATAATACTTGACTAAGGATCTTTTAAGAATAATCATATTATTCTTAGGACATTATTATAAAACAGTTTATTTATGTACACAGAAAAGAAACTGAAATAATAATGGCAACGCCTTATATCAATAAACATGATAAATCAAGTATGTTATTACAACCATCTCGTGATTGATCTTTGGGCATACTCTTACACTACCTTCACAGTTAAAGTAGGCATATTTAAGAAAGGATAACATGCTACCTGTGGTTGTATCTACTGAGTTGAGTGATGATCAAGAAGTTAAGTTGTTAGTTGTCCTTAAGAAATTCAAAAAGGCATTAGGTTGGACAATTGTAGATATTAAAGGAATCATCCCCACACTCTGCACGCAAAAATTCTGGTGGAAGACTGCCAAGGCAATTCTATTAAGCAACAAATGAGGTTGAACCCCATTATGAAAAAGGTGGTGAAAAAGGAGATAATCAAATGGTTGGATGCTGGCATTATCTACCCAATCTCTGATAGCTCTTGTGTGAGTCTAGTCTAATGTGTGCCAAAGAAAAGATGTGTCACCGTGGTCAGTAACAATAATAATAAGCTTATACCTACAGGAACTGTCACGGGATGACGAGTCTGAATGGACCACAGCAAGCTCAACAAAGCGACAAGGAAGGAGCATTTTCCATTACCCTTCATTGACCAATTGTCTGATTATTAAATGGAAAGAATTTCTACTGTTTCTTAGATGGATACTCTGGGTGCAATCAGATTGCAATTGCCCTAGAAGATCAAGAAAAGAAAACATTCACCTGTCCGTATGGTACATTTGCCTTCAAAAGAATGCCATTTAGTCTGTGTAATGCACCAGCAACATTCCAACGGTGCATGATTTGCATATTCTCGGATATGGTTGAGAATTTCCTCGAAGTGTTTATGGATGATTTCTCGGTATTTGGGAATGATTTCAAAGGTTGTTTGCACAACTTAGAATTGGTAATTCAATGCTGTGAGGAGATTAATCTCATCTTAAACTAGAAAAAGTGTCATTTCATGGTAAAAGAAGGTATTGTCCTAGGGCATAAGGTTTCCCATAAAGGAATCAAAGTTGACAAGGCAAAAATCGAAGTGATTAAGAAGCTGCCACCTCCAACGAGTGTTAAAAGAACTGAAGTTGACAAGGCATAAGGTTTCCCTTATGTGCCTTGTTGGAACAAAATAAACCTTTCATATTTGATGGACCTTGTCTATTAGCTTTCGCGTAGTTAAAGAAACGACCGGTGGTTGCACAGATTGTAATAGCTCTTGAGTGACATTACCATTTGAGCTTATGTGTGATGCCAGCAATTGTGCCATGGGAGCAGCATTGTGGCAAAGGAAATAAAAAATATTTCATGCGATCTATTATGCTAGTCAAACTTTAATTGATGCACAGCTTAATTACACCACCATTGAAAAGGAATTATTAGCTGTGGTATTTGCATTTGATAAATTCCAATCATATTTAGTTGGTACCAAAGTCATGGTTTACACAGACCATTCTGCCATTAAATATTTATTGATTAAGAAAGTTGCAAAGCTAAGACTAATTCAGTGGATACTTTTGTTACAAGAGTTTGATTTTGAGATTCGAGACAGAAAGGGAGTAGAAAATCAAGTGGCAAATTACCTATCAAGATTAGAAGCTAGAAATGAAGACAGCTATATCAAACTTATTAAGGACGACTTCCCAAATAAGCAGTTGTTAATTGCCACGGCATTGCCTTAGTATGCTGATATTGTAAACTTCTTAGTCAGTAGACTGTTGTCAACTGATCTGAATAGCTAGGGCAAACGAAAATTCTTGAATGATGCAATACTCTATGATTGGGATGAGACTTATCTATATAAGCAATATGCTGATCAAATAAGTCAATGATGTATTCCTAATTAAGAGATGAACAGTATATTACAACATTGTCATTCAGACCCGTATGGAGGGCATTTTAGAGGAGTAAGAACCGCAGCAAAGGTACTCCAATCTAGGTTCTATTGCTTGAATTTTTTCAAAGACGCCCATGAAATTTATAAGACATGCAATCATTGTCAGAGAACAGACAACCTATCAAGGAGACATGGAAAGCCACTGCAAAATATTCTGGAAGTTGATTTGTTCGATGTTTGAGGGATGGACTTTTTGGGTCTATTTCCAACCTCCTTCGGCAATTTATACATACTTGTGAAAGTAGATTATGTCTCCAAATGGGTAGAAGACATAACTCTACCTATAAATGATGCTAGGTCAGTAATGAAGTTCTTGCACAAGAACATCTTCACGAGATCCGGTATGCCTCGATACATCATTAAGGATGAGGGATCTCACTTCGATTGCAAGCCAGTTGTGAAAGCCTTGCAAAGGTACAGAGTAAAATAAAATATTACCATGGCATATCATCCGCAAACGAATAGGCAAGCTAAAATTTCTGACAGGGAGATTAAGTGGATTTTGGAGAAAGTTGTTAATCCAAATCGTAAGAATTGGTCCTTAAGGCTAAACAAAGCTTTATGGGCATAACACACTACTTACAAAACCCCGTTATGAATGTAATCATTCAAGCTCTTCTAAAAAAAGCCGTGTCATTTGCCGGTTGAGTTAGAGCATAGGGCATACTGGGCTGTAAAGCAATTGAACATGGATTGGAAAGCTGCTGGAAAGAGAAGATTGCTTGAATTAAATGAATTGGAAGAATTCAGGGCACAAACGAATGAGAATGCTAAACTTTATAAGAAGACCAAGTACTGGCGTGATAAAAGAATTATGCCATGACAATTTGAACTAGGACAACCCGTGTTGTTATTCAACTCAAGGTTGAAAATGTTCCCTGGCAAACTGCAATCCTGCTGGTGAGGTCCCTTTACAGTAGCCAAAGTATACCCTCATGGAGCAGTTGATGTCAAGGATGTGTAGACGAGGTCACATTTAAAGTCAATGGACAACGTTTAAAGCACTACTAGGGTGCTCATGTAAATTAAGACAAACAATCCATTGACCTTAGAGATGTTTAAGAACTTATTTAGCAAAAATTCCCCTCCTACACCTATATATATCCTCTATACATGTTCATTAAGGACCCCATTCTAAACCATTTGTTGCTAATCATTATATTCCCCGCTAAGGAATTAGTCGATTCCAACCCAATTGAACCAGAATTACATCTCAACTAATGACGAACTAGCCACAAATTTTTAGATTTTCCAATAGAACCTGTTGGCTTACTATTTATTCAATTCACTCCTATTTCTCTTCTAATTTTGGGACCTTAAAGAAACTTGAGTGTGACAAATTTTTTTATTGGCGACTCATGAGAGCTTTTGTAAGCTTACTTAGAAGCCATATTTGAATTAATAATGCTTTTAGAAGTTGTAAAACTCATTTATTTCATTGAATGCATGATTATACTTAATTTGTTCATATGGTTCTTCTTTACAGTGTTGAATTGAGTTTGTAGTTGCTTCAACAACGAATGTGACATCTCACCTCTCAAATTCGACGATTAGGTGGGGTGTTATATTTAGCGATATCAAACCTAAAGCTTTTTAGACTCCACTAGTAGGGTCAAGAATTTGAAAAGTGTTCTATAGAGGTATAGTAAAAGGGTTAGTATTTGGTATATTGATAGTATACTTTTTTATTCCACAAGCATCCATAAAAATTTATCACACATCTTCTTTTTTGAATATTTTACTATACTTTTATAGGACACTTGTCAACTTCTTATCTTGCTTGTGGAGTCTAAAAACTTCACTTGTAGTGTACCAAATATTTTCTCATAGTAAAATATAAAAAAATAGACATATGCCAACTTTACAAGGCTACCCTTGAAATAAAAAAATGTAAGCGGGTAGTGTATCAAATAATCACTCTT
Source organism: Gossypium hirsutum (assembly GCF_007990345.1). NCBI lineage: Eukaryota > Viridiplantae > Streptophyta > Magnoliopsida > Malvales > Malvaceae > Gossypium > Gossypium hirsutum. Next base: position 62,704,556 of record NC_053436.1, on the reverse strand, counting down.
AGTCTGTTAATATTTAATTTTATATATTTCAATATTGTATAGCCTATTTTTTAATAAAAAGTATTAAAAATACGTCTAGAATTAACAAAATAAATAGTATACCGTATTCAAATCGGAACTTACTAGGCTTCTGGAAGAGTGTAAAAAAATAAAATACCATCTATTGCACTTTTTACTTTTAAGCTTTCTTTCTAAAGTTAATTTTAAATTGACTTTCAGATTTTATTATTTTAATTATATTTTTAAAGTATTTATGTTATATCAATCAAGTCTTTTAATTATTAAAACTATTAAATGAAATGTCAAAATTTATATGATATTATTTAAAATTAAATTAAAAAAATTAAAATATTACCACATAATTTTTAAAAATAAAAAATAAAAACTGAGTGAGCAAATGATGAATCTTTTGTAAAACCTTTAAAATCTTCAAAACTAGTACTTTTACAAGACCCATTTGTAAAATATTTATTTTACTTTAAAATTTTTATTTTGAACTATATCAAATCACATTTAATAGTCAAATTAAATATTTTACTAATGAAAGGATCTTATTAATATAATATCGACAGTTTAGAGTTGCAATTAGAATTATTTTAAAATTTGGCGACTAATTTAGAATGAAAATTATAGTTTATAGATGTATTGTGCAATTAACTCTTTCTTTCTACAATGGCATTTAATAAAAGGTCAATTGATAGTTTTGGTTCCTCTATTATGAAAACTTTTTTGTTATAATAATTATGGTAATTAAAATGTTATGTGGATTTTTTTTTCACATTTATCTTTTATGTTGTAATGAGTGAGTTTTTTTTTCTTAAAGCAGGTTAATATATTAATTAAATTAATTAATGGTATTAACTATTAACTATTTGTATTAGCTAATAATTTTGTTCTAATAATAGGATTAAATCTTAAATTTGAATATAGTTGAGGGATGAAACCCAGAATTTGACGCTGATAAATAGATAATAAAATCGCACAAAAACTCAAATTTAAAAGAAACCATAAGAGACTTTAAAGGGATTTGATATCTTCCTCATTTCAAGAACCAAATTCTACCTACAAACAACCAATTTCCTTTTCCCTTTCTTTTCCACTGCTAACAGTTTGGTTCTTTATTTACAGATAACAGAGGATGTCATCTACTAGGGAAACCATGTTGGACCCTTTTAAAACGTGGAAATTCCTTGTTTCAACGATTACCATAAAACCAATTGATGTTTTAGTTTTCTTATTGAAAACAACCCTAGCTATTTTCATAGTTGCTTCAATCTCTCTGTTTTTTTACTTTGCTTTCTCTGTTCAACCCCGTTGGCTCTCTTCTCCAATCTGCAATAATAGCCAACAAAAGTTCATTGCCAAAAATAGTTCTTCCAGTCAGGCTTATGGACGGACGAATTTGTCCCATATCCAGTTTGGCATCGGCGGCTCAGCCAAGACCTGGAACCAGCGCCGCCGTTTCTGTGAGCTATGGTGGAGACCTAACGTTTGCCGTGGGTTCGTTTGGCTGGATGAGAAGCCTCCCAATGGTGAAAACTTGCCACCTACATCTCCTCCCTACAAAATCTCCGAGGACACTTCCAGGTTCAAGTACACAAGTTGGTACGGATCACGTTCTGCTGTTCGTATGGCACGTATAGTGAAGGAAAGCTTCGAGCTTGGATTGGACAACGTGAGGTGGTTCGTAATGGGGGACGACGACACACTGTTTTTCCTCGAGAATTTGTTGACTGTTTTAAACAAATACGACCACAATCAAATGTATTACATTGGTGGGAACTCTGAGAGCGTGGAGCAAGATGTGATACACTCTTATAACATGGCTTATGGTGGCGGTGGATTCGCCATAAGCTACCCTTTAGCAGCTGAGCTCGTTAAGGTCTTAGATGGCTGCATTGATCGATACGCATCATTTTATGGGTCAGACCAGAAGGTTCAGGGTTGCATGAGCGAGATTGGTGTCCCAGCCACTAAAGAGCTTGGTTTCCATCAGTTAGATATTCGAGGGGACCCTTATGGTTTACTGTCAGCGCATCCTTTGGCGCCATTGGTGTCACTTCACCACCTCGATTATGTTCAACCCGTTTTTCCGGGTATGACACGGATTGGTTCACTCAAGAAGCTAATTACTGCTTATGAAAAGGATCCAAGTCGGGCCCTACAGCATAGTTTCTGTTACGATTTCAAGCGTAACTGGTCTATTTCAGTGTCGTGGGGCTACAATGTGCAGTTGTATCCGTCTCTGGTTACGGCCAAGAAGCTTGAAACGGCTTTTTCCACGTTTCAATCTTGGAGGACTTGGAGCAGTGGGCCTTTCACGTTTAATACCCGACCCGTTGAAAAAGACCCGTGTGAGAGACCCGTTATGTATTTCTTGGGTTCTGCTGAGAGGGTTAATGGGGATACAACCCTGACTACTTATGTGAGGAATGTCGAAGAGTCAGCCAAAGAATGTGATAAGCCGGACTATAGCCGTGCTGTGGCTGTTCAATTCTTCAATGTCTCGAGTGCAAGGTTGAACCCTGCCATTTGGAGGACGGTGAGCAGCTCCCTATCTAATCTTTTTACTCTCTTTGTCAATTTTTACTTTTAGTTGGCTCGTTCATTGTTTTGGTTGTTGAGTGCACTTTACCATTGTTAACTTGTTAGGTGGGTTAGCACTTATCAACTTGTCCTTGGTTGGTTGAACCCGACCGCAATAAATGGCCTAAAATGGCTGACTAATTGGTTCCATACACCACACGACACCAGTCCATGGAAGGCAAAACTAAACTTGACCTTTTCGTAGTTGAGTTTTTGAATTTTTTTAATCCAGACAAAGTGGTCATTAATTTACCTCACTTTGTCACAATCTGGTTGGCCAAGAATCCAACATGAGAAATTTGACCAAGTGGTCATTAATAAGTGACTTCACCTCAATCGTATAAAAGGGGTGCACGTATAGAGCAAAAAGGGAGATCGAATATTTGGTGTCCTTCAATTTTTGCGCAATTCGTGCGAGGCATGAAAAAGAAAATTAAAAAGCTTAGTTTGAAATTTGATTTTAGTGACTAGCAATGACACGTTTGGTTAAAAAAATTGTTGTATGAACAGGCGCCACGTAGACAATGCTGTGAGGTTATCAACAGTGGAGAAGGAGTGGACAGCCTGAGGGTCGAAGTCAAGATTAGAGCATGCCATCGGTTTGAGAGTGTCACTCCTCCATAGAATGTGCCAAACATTGACAATTCCCATGTAAATAACAAGATATTTGTACACTTGATTACATTATCCCTGCATAGTGCATACCTCCCACCCGGCCAGCCATTTTTGGCGAATTTGCTTTTAGCTATCTTAATCTTGTAGTTTTACAAACATGACGATTGTAACAAGGAGAACTTCATTTCTTTCAAGGAAAATGATTGCCTCATCGTCTGCAACTCTGTGTGCATATTATGGACGTACATCAACTACAAACCTTAAAGATGAAAAATCAGTGAAGTTGTTTTGCAAGGAAAAAAAAAACAGTATTAAATGTTCAATCTATAACTATATATTAAAAGGGTGTCCATGGTATTTTCATGGTGACACCTATATAGGGACAGAAATGCCTAATTTGAAATTTAGTCTTACACATTTTATTGTTTATATAATCAAGTTTATATTTGAAGCGTTTAAAACGTTCAATTAAATCCATGCCTCTAATTTATATATTTGACATTTTTTCTAAATTTAAATTAAAATAAGTTATATTTACTCGGTATAATAAAATGTTATGACCTTCCATGATGGTTATAAAAATGGTTACTTGCATTTTTAGTCCCCTTATTATATTTAAATTTAATTTTTTATATTTTAATTTTTAATATAATTTGGTTTTTATATTTGTATAATTTATTGATTAGTAATATCATTAATTTTTCGATTAAAATATTACGTAGTTATATATAATTTAAAAGTGGGCTTTTAAATATGAAAATAGAAGGGTATAAATTCTTAAAAGTAAATTCAAAATGAATAAAATATATAAAAAAAATAGAATATATTTTAATCTTTAAATTTTTACTCTATAATTTAACTTAAATAAATAATCAACTAAAACCCATATCAAACATACTAATAAAGGGAATAAATTATGGCTTATAACTTTTGGCAAGTTTTGGATTTCTTATTTTCATATGTTTTAACAATTAACTTTTTTATTCATTTTGTTATAGAAAAATTAATAAAACAATAAATAAAAGTGGATGAAAATACGGGATAATTTTTCATTGTCGTATTTTCACTTACAAGGTGCTATTTATAAGCTCCTTTATATTCAATTACATTTAATGAACTCCATTTAATGATCTTTTGATTATAAATGAAGTAAAGAGTTTTAGTACTTTAATATCCTCAAGGGGTTATAGACATCCATTTAATTTACAACACTCCTCCTTAGATGTCTTTTAAATAAGAATGTGCCTCATTAAAACCTTTATTAGGAAAAACCCTGTAGGATAAAAGCCTAATGAAGAAAAAAGAGTACACAATCTCTTATTACAAGTTGCCTCGTTAAAAACCTTTACCAGGAAAACCCAATGGGACAAAACCTTGGTTAAAGGAAAAGAGTACAACGTGTTTTAGACTCCCCCTAATGACGACATCACATTATATCTTTGAGTCGACACATTCCAATCTTGTTTCGTAGTCTTTCAAATGTTGAAGTTGGCAATGCCTTGATAAAAAAATCTGCTAAATTATCACTAGAACAAATTTCTTGAACTTCTATGTCACCTTTCTTCTCGAGATCATGAGTGAAGAATAATTTTGGTGAAATATGTTTCGTTCTGTCACCATTGATATAACCACCCTTTAATTGAGCTATACATGCTGCATTATCTTCGTATAAGATAATTGGCATATTTTCCTGTAAAGGCAAATTGCATATCTTCTGGATATGTTGGGTTAATAACCTTAGCCAAACACACACTCGGCTTGCCTCATGCATTGCAATTATTTCAGCATGATTTGAATAGGCAGTAGCTAATGTTTGCTTTGTCGAACGCCATGATATGGCAGTACCTCCACATGTAAATAAATATCCCTTTTAAGATCGACCTTTATGTGGATCCGATAAATATCCAGCATCAGCATAACCAACTAATGGGGATTTTGAATCATTTGAATAAAATAACCCCATATCAATGGTCCCTCTAAGATATCTAAATACATGTTTAATTTCATTCCAATGTCTACATGTTGGAGAGGAACTAAATCTTGCTAACAAGTTTACAGCAAAAGCTATATCAGGTTTTGTGTTATTTGCAAGATAAATCAATGTTCCTATGGCACTTAGATATGGTACTTCAGGACCAAGAAACTCTTCATCATTCTCACAAGGACGAAATTGATCTTTATTCACATCTAACGATCGTACAACCATCGGGGTACTCAATGGATGTGCTTTATCCATATAAAATTTATTTAAGATCTTTTCCGTATAAGTTGACTGATAGACATGAATTCCATCTCTTTTTTTTGCAGCAAATGCTAACTGATATTTATTAGAACCACTGCTCAAGGAAAAAAAACAAAATAAAAAAAACAATAAATCTGAAACCTCACCATCAAACAGCAACATGAAAAGACATAGAAAATAAACAAAAATGAAACTAGCTGTAAAGTAAAAACTCCTAGAACCTACCAAAACCGACAGCAGAAGAATACCACCTTAAGCCAAATGAAGCGAACCTGATATCAGCCAAACAAACCATTCTCTTCTCCTAGAAAAACTTGATTGCATCCATTAGACGCATGTCAAGTTTTTCACGTACTGCGAGACAAATAAGTCATCTAAACGTGATTGCATCCACCACAGGAGAATATGTCTCTTCATAATCAATGCCGGGCCTTTGCGAAAATCCTTGTGCTACAAGTCATGATTTATATGTTACGACTTCATTTTTCTCATTTCGTTTTCGTACAAATATCCATTTATATCCTACCGGCTTTACATATTTAGGTGTTTGGACTATAGGTCCAAAAACTTCATGTTTAGAAAGTGAATTTAATTTTGCTTGAATTGTGTTTTTCCATTTTGGCTAATCTTTTCTATTTCTACATTCCTCAATAGATTTAGGCTCAGGATCCTCATTTTCTTTTGCTATTTCAATAGCAACGATATAAGCAAAATTGTTGTCGCTAACTATATTTTTTTAGCTCTATCTTTTTCCTGAAGTAACATAACTTATTGAGATTTCTTCGTTATCACCATTTTCAGGTACCTGAACCTCTTGTGGGGTTTTTTGATTAGTTATATCTTTGGCCTCTTCTGGGGCACTTGCCTCCACAATAATACCATCTTGAATAATTGATCCTTTCCTTTTACGAGGATTTTTATCTTTGGAACCGATTGGCCTTCCACGCTTCAGGCGTGGATTACTTTATTTTGTACTAACAATTTACCTTATTGGGATATCAATTCGTATTAGAGCATTTTCAGCTGGTATGTGAGATTTTGTAATTCTCTTTAGGTCAGTAAATGAATCTGGCAGTTGATTGGCAATGTTTTGCAAATGTATAATCCTTTGAACTTCTTATTCACATTGACTTGTACGAGGATCTAATTGAGATAATGATGATCCATTCCATGTAATTTCTTTTACCAGTTGTATTTTCTCTTCCCTAATGTTGGGAATGTTGTTTCATCAAAATGACAATCAATAAATCGTGCAGTAAATAAATCTCCGGTTAATGGTTCAACATTTTTAATTATAGAAGGAGATTCATAACCAACATATATTCCCAACCTCCTTTGAGGACCCATCTTTGTGCGTTGTGGTGGAGCAATTAGAACATATACTACACATCCAAAAATTCTAAAATGGGAAAAATTTGGCTCCTGACCAAAAGCCAATTGTAATGGGGAGTACTTATACTTGTTGGCCTTAAGCGCATAAGTGCTGCTGCATGCAAAATAGCATATCCCCAAGCTGTAACAGGGAGTTTTGTTCTTATGAGTAATGGCAGAGCTATTAGTTGGAGACGTTTGATAAACGTTTTAGCTAAACCATTTTGTGTATGAACATAAGCTACAGGATGTTCAACTTTTATCCCAATTGACATACAATAATCATTAAAATCTTGGGATGTAAACTCACTTGTATTATTAAGAAACATAGTTTTGATTGCATAATCTGGAAATTATGCTCTTAATCGAATTATTTCAACAAGTAGTCTCGCAAACGCCAGGTTGCGAGTCGATAATAAGCACACATGTGACCACTTACTAGATGCATCTATTAATACCATAAAATATCTGAATGGTCCACATGGTAGATGAATGGGCCCACATATATCACCTTGAATTCGTTCCAAAAATGCTGGAGATTCAATCCCAACTTTAGCTGGTGATGGTCTAATAATCAATTTTCCTTGAGAACAAGCGACACAAGATAAATCCTTGAATTCAAGAATCTTTTGGTTCTTTAATTGGTGTCCAATTGAATTCTCGATGATTCTTCGCATCATAATAGATCCGGGATGGCCTAATCGGTCATGCCAAATAATAAAGTATGTGGTTCTACAAACTTTTGGTTTGTAGTAATACGTGACTCAATTGCACTAATATGTGTATAATATAAACCTGATGAAAAAGCAGGTAGTGTGACAGCCCAAAATTGACCCTAGTCGGGAAGTGGTTTCGGGACCGCTAAACTGAGTCACCGAAATGTTTGAATGTGATATTTATTGTCTAGAATATGTAATTATGAATGTGTGAAAATTTCAAGCTTCGATTTAGTCGATTGCATGTGAATTTAGTCAATAGGACTTATGTGCGACATTTTTGAAATGTGATAGGTCGAAGCATAAGGACCTATTAGTGCATGAAATAAAAAGGGGGGACTTGCATGTCAAATTCCCCCCTAACTAGTAGTGGCCGGCCATGACAAGCATGGTAGACCAAGTGTGATGGGCAAGACATGTCATAGACATGTTGTGTTGGTGCATCATGGGTGGAAAAAATAAAATAAGGAGCATGGGCATAAAATAATGAAAGGGAATATGATGAAAAAAAAATGTGTGGTTGTTTCCCCCCCCCATTGCCGTGAGTTAAAGAAAAGAAAAGAGAAAATTTTGTTCATCCTTTTCATCTTCATTTGGCCGAAAATTCAAAGGAAGGAGGAAGGAGTTCTTGCTTCATATTTGGTTTGGAAGAGGATTAGGAGGAGGTTTGGCCATACTTGTATCAAGATCAAGGTATGTTTGAGGTTGTGCCATGAGATTCATGGATGTTTTTAGTTGCTAGCTTGAGTTCTAATTAGCCCATGGTTCAAATCTTTGCTATGTCATGGGGATGATATTCGGCCTAGGTAGATTTTGTGTTAATGCCATTGCATGCTAATATGAAGCTTGTTAATGATGCATGTGATGGTGGATTGATGATTCTTGAATCTTCTTTTTAGCATTTTTGAGTGAGCACATATGTGCATTGGTTGCTAGATGGAGAAGAATCGGCTAGCAAGTTGTGTGCTAAGGCCGAATATAATTTTGTATATTAATGAGTAATGCATGTGTTAATTGATGGAAAGGGAGAGGATGCTTTACTAGTGTATATATGTGTGTATTAGCCAAGTTTTGAACTTGAAACAAAAGGGTGTTTAGTCAATACAAGTGACCATACTTGTAGAATGTATTAAGTGTTGAAATCGGCCCAACATAGACATGCATATTCGGCCATAGGAAGGAGATTGGTGTTGCATGTATTCGGTTAGAGGCAAGCATATTGATGCTTTTGTCTTGGCTTAGAAAATTCGGCCAAGGGGGAAAATTAGCTAAAATGTTGAGTTTGATTCATGATTCCGTACATATGTGACTTTAATGTCTAATGTATAAAAATTGGCTAAGTGCCTTGTGTTCCTCTTTCCGATGCTCAAATGATTAAATCAATTTATTTGTTTAATTAAGCTCAAGAGCAAAGGGGAACTAAATCCGATAAAGGGAAGGAAAAAGTGGTCGAATAGCTATCGGAATCGTTCGACAACACCCGAGGTAAGTTCTTGAGTAAAAGAGCTTAAATTATGATTTGATTAGATCATGTTTTAAGCAAATTAAAATCATGCTCTTTGTGTGTGGCTATTGAGCCGAAATTGCAAGAATGATAAGTGTCTTGTGTTTGAGTTTTGTTAACGAAAATGAAATACGAATGTGCCATGATTTACTGTTAAATGTGCATGGTTATTTGAATGATGTCCGGGCTAAGTCCCGAAGGCTTTGTGCTAAGTGACCATATCCGGACTAAGATCCGAAGGCATTTGTGCGAGATACTAATTTCGGGCTAAGCCCGAAGGCATTTGTGCGAGTTACTAAATCTGGGTTAAGTCCTGAAGGCAATTGTGCGAGTTACTATAACCGGGCTATGTCCCGAAGGCACGAGTAGCTATATCCGGTTAAATTCCGAAGGTACGTGATTTGGGAATAAATGATCTTGCTGTAAAAATTTCAGTAAATACTCTAGAAACATCCCAACATTGAGGTATGTTTCGTATGTGCTTGAATTTAGTTGAGCCCTTACAAATAAGTATTCGCTCAGTTGATAAACGAGCTACCGGCCTTTGGCTAAGTTGATCTTTTGTGTATGTACACAAGGGTTGGTAATGTGAAGCAAGTATGATATCGAAAATTTGTGCATATGAAATTATCTGTTTAGCTATATGAATGCTATACTTTTGCTGTGCTGGAATTCCTTGCTCAAAACTTACTAAGCATAAATTGCTTACTCCGTTTCTTTGATCCTCTGTTTTATAGATTTTGGTTCTCCAGCTATCGGACTCGGGATTTTGAAGTCGAAGTCGCCCACACTATCAAAGCCCCCCCTTTTGGTACAATTTTGGTTGAACTTCGAAATGGCATGTATAGGACTACCCGTTTGTTGTGGGTCATGGACCCTATGGACTTGTATAATTTTGGATAGCCATGCGAAAATGGCTTATATATGTTTGAGTATAATGTTATAATCATTTGGTGTGGATATGCTTGACAAGGATTGGCCATGGGAATGGTTAATCACTATCATAAATTGTGCTATTTATGCAAAAAGGGCTAGTTGAATCATGGAAACTATGAAATAGGTAAAGTCTACCTTAATGGCAGATGCTGACAGCAGCAGTGATGTAGATTTGGAAAATCACTAAAAATAGTAGGAATAGAATTAAATAGTGAATAAATTATGTAAACAAACCTTGATGAATCTATTTTCATAGGAAAGTAACAATCATACGGACAGTATGTTAAGAGATATTCAGGTTCTCGTGAGACAGGGCCAGAACGATTTCTGGATTTCCTGTTCCGAATTTGGAAATTCATTATAAATTAACCAGAGACAATTAGGAGTCAAGCCATATATGTATAGATTCCTCTCTGAGTCTAGTTTCTATAGAAACAAGCGGCATCAGTATTGAAGCCCTGTACAGGGAGATATCCAAGTCGTAATACGCAAAGGTCAGTGTAGTCGATCCCTGTAACATGGGAGACTTTGACTAATAAACTGTACTAATTGGCCAAACCAAAAATTATAGAAAAAAATATGTAAATGGGCATATGAGTCTAGTTTCAGGGAAAATTTACGGAACTGGATTCCGAATTTCTAAACTCAAGATATGATTTTTAAAGCAACTATTACGCAGATTGGCAGTGTCTGGAAAATTTTTAAAGTTTGTTAACACCTCGTGTTCGACTCCGGTGACGGTCTCGGGTTCGGGGTGTTACAGGTAGTCTTTCCAAAATATATTTCTTTCCACATTCAACATTTGTAATATATAGATATTCAATATTTTTCTCATTCATAGTCTCAATATGATATCCATTAAGACGAATATCTTTAAAACTTAATAAATTTCTTTGAGACTTAGTGGAATATAAAGCTTCATCAATGACAAATTTTGTACCTTTAGGTAATAATATAATAGCTCTTCCAGAGCCTTCAATAAGTTTTGAACTACCTGATATTGTATTAACATGGGCATTACTCATTGTTAAATGAGAAAAATATTTTTTATCTTTGAGTATCGTATGTGTTGTAGCACTATCTGCAAGACACATGTCTTCATTGATTTTGGGTCCATCGAAATTTTGTTGAATATTCATATTCTTCATAAAAACAAACAAAATATAATATGAGAAACATTGCAAATATTTATTAAATATATAAATTATTCTTTATGCAAGAAAATAAAATATACTTAAAACAATATAAAAATGTCAAAATAACATCAATTTTTCTAATGATTCTCAAAGAAATCTGTCACATCTAGGTGAGTTATATTATTAAGGTCATTAAATTTTTCATCCTTGTAGGCATGGTCAGTTTTATTGTTATAGTGAATATCTTCATTTTTTGCTTTCATTTTATCATTTTGGGATATAAAATTTGTCTCCATATGCTTTCCCTTCCTTTTAATGGATGCTTGATAAAGTTTCACTAAATGCTCAGACGTACGACAGGTACGTGACCAATGCCCCTTCATACCACATCGGTAGCATATATTCTCAACAATCTTTGAAGGATTATTTTGACCACTTTTTTCTTGTCTTTCATTGTTAGTCTTTTTCTTGTGGTTAGAAGTATCATTGTTATGACCACCATGATAACGATTACTAATACGTCCTCAATCACGTCCCCCACTACGTCCACAACCACGACTGCGACTTCTATATTTTCTATTTTCAAAATTTTGTGTACAGCTACATTCACTTCAAGGAATGGTACAGAACCACTGGGACGAATTCCATGATTTTTCATCAATAGCTCATTATTTTGTTCAGCCACCAAAAGGCATGAAATTAATTCAGAATACCTTTTAAAACCTTTTTTCACAATATTGCTATTGCAGGAGCACATTAGTAGCGTGAAAGGTTGAAAATATTTTCTCTAACAAGTCCTCATCAGTTATGTTTTCTCCACATAATTTTAGTTGAGAACTAATTTTGAAAAGTTCTGAATTGTATTCACTTACAGTCTTAAAATCTTGCAACTGTAAGTGCATCCAATCATAACGAGCTTTAGGGAGTATCACAGTTTTCTGATGGTCAAATAATTCTTTCAAATTTTTCCACAACTCAAAAGGGTCTTTCACAATGAGATATTCCACTTTTAATCCTTCATGCAGATGATGACGAATGAAAATAATTACTTTTTCCTTGTCCTGATTAGATGTTTGTTTATCTGCTAATATACTATTTCCTAGACCTTTAGCATCTAGGTAAATTTTAGTATCTAACACCCATGATAAATAATTCTTGCCTGAGATGTCTAAGGCTGTAAATTCAAGTTTGGCAAGATTTGAGATTATAATCACTTGAATCAAAATAAAAAAAATATTAGTAAAATAATAAGTATTCTCAATCGTAAAATAATTCAATTATATATACCAAATTTGCTAGATAATAATATGTATGTCAAATATTGGCATAAAGAGGAATAGTCATAATAATAACTTAACACAAATTAAATTAATTGAAATTTCTTTTAATAAAAAAAACATGTATATATAACTATCGTTATTAGATTTTAGTTGTAAAAATAAATGTGCAAATATTACCCAAAGCAAATGTTTCATCTAGAAAATAAAATAAAAGAATTATGAAATTACGTATACCGTATATAGTTTAACGGGAGTTATACGGGCAAATTATATAAAGTCGAAATGACGTGAACTTCATTATGAACTCGTAGAAGCTCGTGCTGATAACGTGTTATAGAAAAATTAATAAAAATAAATAAAAGTCGATGAAGATACGGGATAATTTTTTATTGTCGTATTTTCACTTACAATGTACTATTTATAAGCTCCTTTACATTCAATTACATTTAATGAACTCCATTTAATGATCTCTTAATTATAAATGAAGTAAATAGTTTTATTACTTTAATATACTTAAGGGATTATAGATATCCATTTAATTTACAACACATTTAAATATATATCGGTTTCTTACTTTTACTCGTTTTCACATATAATATTATTTCACTTTTTATTACGCTTTAAAAAGCTCAGCGTTTTTATCATTACCACATGGATATGATGAATTATTTATCAAAAATCGACAAATAGTATTTTATTAGTTTAATGAAACTTATAATTGGAAAAAGTGAAATAGTAATAAACATATAATTAACAAATCGATTAATATAATGGTGTCTTTTTGTTCATGATAAAGCACTTTGCTGGTAGGAGGTTTTATATATAATTATTTATATTTATATAAAGTGTTTTATTAAGTCGACGTTATGAGTTAATTTAATATTATTTAAAAATTATTTAAAATTTCTCTTTTAATATATAATTTAATATTAATATAATAGTGTTTTTATCTTTTATAATTTTATATGAAATGTTAAAATCCAATATCTAAAGATTGAACTCAAGCCTAAAGAATGTTTAACCATAACACTTTACTACTTCACTTATAACATAATTATTGTTTTTTTATAAATATAATTTTAAAATCATTTTTTCTTTCACTCTGTAACACCCCAAAATTGGGTTAGAAGTTTCTAAGTTATTTTAGGGATTATATCTTTAATGTGCTCGGGAATTCTGTAAGCATGGTAATCGAAAATGTTTTTGTCTATAACTTTTAAAAAATTAAATCAATTTTTGAAAATGGTGTTTAAAAGATTATTAATTTTGAACCAATAATTGATTTGTAAAAGAGTCTAAATTGTGAGTTTTTAAAAGACAATTAAAGCAAAAACTTTAAAACACCTTATATCTTCCCCCACCTAATTTTATTTTCACCTTAGTTTCCTTCTCCCCTATTCTTGTGCCGTCCTTTGCATCCCAAACTCCTATTCATCAAGTTTTGATTCCAAAACTTAATTCCATTGATGTCCTTCATCCTCATAGCATTAAATCTCCATAGAATTTCATAGAAAAACACTTAAAAACAACGTTGATTCTGTTATCTCTCAAGTTGTGGGTTTTTCGAGTTTTCGATCAAACGATCATTTTTTGTCAAATAAGTTTACAGTTCAATTCCTAATTAGTTTTAAATGATATCTAGTCTTTTAAACGGAATTTTTAGCCATTAAATCATATGTTTTAAATAAAAGTAAAAAAATTGGGTCGTTAATGGTGGATTTCGGGATTTTAGGTAAAAAGTGGTTTCAAAGTGTTTTCCAACTTTTCTTAATATGATTAGAAGGTCTTTAAACTTACTTTAAATTTTCATTAAGTATTTCTAAGATTTTATTGAGTTTTCATGAAAAATGCCTATTGAAAATTTTGATACCATGAATTGAGTAGTTTTGCGAAGTTTAAAGGTTGAGAATCAACCATATGTAAATAATTAGATGAATGGAATTTGTTTCAGGAAAAAAAGATTAAGTATAGACTGAGATATTCAAATTTTAAGTTTTCTATGTCGAAGGTTTCAGTCAAAAAAGAACCTAGCTTAGGCTTGTGCTTTTGGATTGTTTGATATGAGTTTTTGGTTGAATGTTGATTGTGTTGTTGTGTGATTTACTTTGTTAAAGCGTTGGAATCGACAGGACCTTCTATAAGTAGAGATAAAGGCAATGAAAAACTAGTTTGAGCTTTTGGCTTTTCGACGAAAGCATAATTGGTGAGTGTTTAGAATAATTGCTTGTGGACATAATTCATTGCGTTATTTGGGAATTTAGTTGTAGCCTAGACCCCTACTCTAAATTCTAAGTGTAAGCTTTCTTGTACTTATGTTTAATTCGTGAAATATGTACTTGTGTTATTATAAAAATGTGAATTGAGATGAGATGCAATTACATGTGACATGTGTTCATGATTACTATTGTGAAAGTACATATGTAGGCAAGTCAAACATGCCAAGTGATAGTGATATTATGTGCTTGATGTAAATATGCAGTGATAGTGAACGGTAATTCGGTAAGTAATATATGTGTGCTTAATAACATATATTTTGGCCTTATGATTCTTAAAACCGTTGGATATAGTTGGCATGCAATAGGATTGTGAGTATTCACTCATATGTTATATAATTTGGGTGTTGAGGCCCTTGGACATGTTGGAGAGATAAGAGAATGTAATCTAAGCTCCATTCAACGGGACATATTTGATGTGCTAAAGAGTGTCGGCTTTATGCTTCACTTTTAGGACATGTTTGAATCTATGAGTCTATGTGATGTGTTGGAGATTCATGTATCCTATGAGTGGTTATAATGCCCTCTTTTACATTTCATAGCTCATGTGTCAATTTATCTATAAACATGTTTTTGAGTATTGTGATATGCTTGAATATTATGTGATCATATGAGTATTGTGATATATGTTTAAATGTTATGTGATTATATTTGTAATGTGACATATGTTTAAAAGTGAATATGATTACCATGTAAATGAACTAGTAAATAATGCAAGAGTAAGTATAATATGACATTAGAGTTGGAACTGCTGAAGTTGTGTTATATAGTTGTTTTCATTAATGCTTGATGAATTATTTGCATGGTAGTTGTTCTAGGCATTCACTAGCTTGTTGAGCTCACCCATTCCTATTAAACCCTTCCAGAGTAGTTAAGTACTGTTGTAAGCGGTATGGTACGGAAGGGTGATCCAAGCAAGTCCATTTTCATTTTTTCGTAGGTGTTATTTGTTTACATTTTGGAAATAAGGCAATGTGGTAGACTTTGACTGATATTTTCCATGATGTTTTGGATGCCTCCATAGGCTATTTGTTCCTAAGTTTATGAGATTCATTTTGTATTATGTTGATTATTGCTCAGCCTTACTTTCAATGTTTGAGACTATTATTACGACCATTTAGACGTTTATTTGAAGACGATATGATAGCAGGATGGATTAGTACATGTTGGAATGATTTATATGCTCAAGTATGTTGCATTTTTCTTATCTGGAGCAGATGTATCTATATTCATATTGTAAAAATGATACCTCTGTGTTTTTGAAATGTTCAGGGAGTCAGTAACGTAGTTTGGTATCAATACCTTATCACGAGTACCGATACCCGAGGTAATTTTATCGATACTTTTTCAATTGTACTGATATTTTCCAAGTTTTGATTTTTAGACGAGAAACAGAATGTTGTTTTGGTGCTAATTATACAATCGGTATCGATACCATTTAAGGTAAATATCGATACCTTTGTTTCAGTATCGATTCTTACATACTTGTTTTGAATATTGTGCTCAATAGACCCTATGCATGTCTAATTATTAGTATAGGACTATCTGATGTATGATTAGCATGTGACGATGATAACTAAAGAGTAAGATTGACATAAAAACTATACGAAGGATAATATGAAAGATGCTTCTTTTAGAATGAGCTTTTATTTGCTGTATATAACATGAGATGGTGGTGTGGCATCCTGATATTCAGGCTCGGGGACCAGGTCGGGTATAATATGGTAAGAATAAAAAAATCTAGTTTGATTTAAATGATCAATTAAGTTATAATTTTTTTTATTTTTTTCATGATCAAAATGATATGGTAAAATTAAAAAAAAACTAGATTTATAGGATTTAAACAATATGAATTAGAGGCAATGCAAGTATTAGGATCTTACTTAGCATCCCAAAATTAGAGGCATGCAAGCAAATTTTACTTAACAATGTAAACAATAAGAATTAGAGGCAATACAAATAATTAACCTAAGATTTCCAATAAATCAATAGACAATCATAGAAGACTTAATTTAATTCATTAGAGAATTTCTTAAAGCATTAGGATCATTGAAATGATGTTATGAAATTTTTTTTCTAATTTTTTACTCTTAGGAAAAGAGAAAAATAAACTTACATTGTCCTTAGGGATCATGACTTCTATATTAAATTAGGTTTACAGTTAATTATAAGCCATCAATCATACATTTAGAGAGAAAAAAACAAAAACCTATTAATACGTCCTAAAGATGACATCGACATCCTTTATGATGAATGCATATTTGTGACGTAATTTAAAATCATTTGTGCTTTTTTTGTAACACCCTTAACCCATATCCATTGCCAGAATAGGGTTACGAGGCATTACCGGATAATACACATCATTCACATACATTTATGCATTCATAATCAATATCCATTCAACTCATACACATTGTCCCTTATAAGGTCCTACGAGGCCTTAAAACATGCTTAGAAGTGGTTCGGGACTAAATCGACAACATTTGTAAACTTTGAGAAAATTATAAAAATTTCAAACATTAAAGGGTCACACGCCCGTGTGAAAAGGCCGTGTGTCTCACACGGTCACCAGACACGCCCGTGTCACAGGCCGTGTGAAAACAAAGTATATATACTGACTTGTACCACACAGTTGAGGACACGCCCATGATCCATGGACGTGGGAAACTAAAGGGGTTACTGACTTGTGTCACATGGCCGACCACACACCCATGTGCTAGCTTGTGTGTTACACACGACTAGTAGACATGCCTGTATGTCTAGACCATGTCAAACCTGTAGGGTATACTGACTTTAATTTGAAGGGTACCCCAGGGGACACACGGTCCTGCAACATAACCGTGTGTCACACACGGCTGAGACACACGCTCGTGTCTCTGCCCGTGTGGACAAAAATAGGCTATTTGTAAAGCCAATTTGCTACCCTTTTCTCATGCACATAAAGTAACCAAATTGATACCAATTCAACACATATATAGGCAGCCAAAACATGCCAATTCATACACATATCATGTCATCTATATTCAACCATTTCAACTACTTAATTCCATATTCAAAACATACCAATTCAATATACCACAATCATCAATCTCATATAACTACTAAATCCATTTACTCATCAAATTATCATCTATACCATGACACAAATTGCACCATATCATCATCTCATAATCAAATCACAATATGCCAATGTTCCAAGCATTAATACATCAACTACTAACTAACCAAATAAACAACCATTTGACTATATCAAAAACTATGGAAAACATACCAAAACAAGCCAACATATAAGGTATTATATACATCACATATATCACTTATTAAACATATAATTCAAGCCAACTTATATGGCCATATACACCAACATTTACAAGCCAAATCTCATGGCTAATGTAATATCCTGAATTAGGGCTTAATCGGAATAGTGGTTTCGTGACCACAAATTCGAGATAGAAATAATAATTTTACAATGATTTTGATGTTTATGATATGATTGCATGATTGTGTGAAAATTTCGTGATGAAAATTCTATGCCTAAAGTGCTTAAATTGAAAGTAGGGACTAAATCGAATAAGTTGCAAAACTTGCATTCAAGAAGTTTTTAGTATGAAATTATTTTGGAATATTAATGAGGAGGTCTTAAATAGCAATTTGACCAATTTTAAGTTCATGGACAAAATTAGGACATGGAAGGAATTTTTGGAAAGTTTAGTAGTAAGGGTATTTTGGTCATTTAGTTATTAAAATGAATTAAAAACAAAATTAAAAGCCAATTTTTGTCCATCTTCTTCATTAGGCCGAAATTTCAAGGGTTCTCCATAGCTAGGGTTTGTTTCAAGCTTCCAAGCTCCATAGTAAGTGATTCCAAGCCCCGTTTTTAATGTTCTTTACGTTTTTGGAATCCCGGAAGCTCGATTAAGCTTATGCTAGCAATAATTCAACCTAGGGTTTATATTTGGAAAAATACCCATAGGTGAACTTTGTGTATTTTGATGTTTTATGATAGAATATGGGGTTTTAAATTATGTTAGACAACTTGTGCTACTCGGTTTTTAGTGAAAACGAGTAAAAGGGCCTATTATGGTTCCTGAATGGAAATGGGATCGGATTACTATGGATTTTATATCAGGGTTGCCGTTAACTCCAGGGAAGAAAAATGCTATCTGAGCAATAGTTGATAGACTGACTAAATTGGCTCATTTTATTCCGGTACGTACAGATTATTCTCTTAATAAGTTGGCTGAATTGTATATCCGAGAGATTGTTAGACTTCATGGGATACCTTTGTCAATCATTTCGGATAGAGATCCGAGGTTTACCTCACGGTTTTGGTAAAAGTTGCAAGAAGCATTAGGTACAAAGTTAAATTTCAGCACTGCCTTTCATCCACAAACTGATGGACAATCAGAGAGAGCAATTCAGATTGTTGAAGACAGCTCAGATGTTGTGTATTGGAATTTCAAGGTAGTTGGGAAAAGTATTTGCCGTTGGTAGAATTTGCTTATAATAATAGTTATCAGACAAGTTTGAAGATGGCACCTTATGAAGCATTATATGGTCGGAAATGTCGGACGCCATTGTATTGGACCGAACTCAAGGAAAATCAGATTTATGGAGTTGATTTAATAAAAGAAACCGAAGAAAAGGTGAAAGTGATTCGAGATTGTTTGAAAGCTGCTTCAGATAGACAGAAATCTTATGCGGATTTGAAACGAAAGGAAATGGAGTTTCAAGTTGGTGATAAGGTATTTTTGAAAGTGTCTCCATGGAAGAAAGTCCTTAGATTTGGACGAAAGGGCAAGTTAAGTCCGCGTTTTATTGGACCGTATGAAATAATTGAAAAAGTTGGACTGGTAGCATATCGGCTAGCGTTACCACCCGAATTAAAGAAGATTCATGATGTGTTTCACGTATCTATGTCACGTCAGTATCGTTCGGATCCTTCACATATAATTTCACCGACAGAAATTGAACTGCGACTGGATATGACTTATGAAGAAGAACCGATTAAGATTTTAGCTCGAGAAGTCAAACAACTAAGAAATAAAAGTGTTCACTTGTAAAAGTGTTGTGGCAAAAGCATGGGGTAGAAGAGACTACATGGGAACCTGAACAAACTATGAGAAACTAATACCCACACCTGTTTACCGGTAAGATTTTCGAGGACGAAAATCCTTAAAAGGGGGGGAGAGTTGTAATATCCTGAATTAGGGCTTAATCGGAATAGTGGTTTCGTGACCACAAATCCGAGATAGAAATAATTATTTTACAATGATTTTGATGTTTATGATATGATTGCATGATTGTGTGAAAATTTCGTGATGAAAATTCTATGCCTAAAGTTCTTAAATTGAAAGTAGGGACTAAATCGAATAAGTTGCAAAACTTGCATTCTAGAAGTTTTTAGTATGAAATTGTTTCGGAATATTAATGAGGAGGTCTTAAATAGCAATTTGACCAATTTTAAGTTCATGGACAAAATTAGGACATGGAAGGAATTTTTGGAAAGTTTAATAGTAAGGGTATTTTGGTCATTTAGTTATTAAAATAAATTAAAAACAAAATTAAAAGCCAATTTTTGTCCATCTTCTTCATTAGGCTGAAATTTTAAGGGTTCTCTATAGCTAGGGTTTGTTTCAAGCTTCCAAGCTCCATAGTAAGTGATTCCAAGCCCCGTTTTTAATGTTCTTTACGTTTTTGGAATCCCGGAAGCTCGATTAAGCTTATGCTAGCAATAATTCAACCTAGGGTTTATATTTGGAAAAATACCCATAGGTGAACTTTGTGTATTTTGATGTTTTATGATAGAATATGGGGTTTTAAATTATGTTAGACAACTTGTGCTACTCGGTTTTTAGTGAAAACGAGTAAAAGGGCTTAATCGGCAAAAATACCTAATAGTCACAAGTATATGTTAGAGAGAGAATTTGATGTTACCATAGAAGGGAAAAGTGATCAGCATGTTATAAAACATAAGAATAAGGAATAAAGTTTAATTCCCGAGCCTAGGGGCAAAAGTGTAATTATGCAAAAGTTTAGGGGCAAAAGGGTAATTTTTTTAAAGTTCGTATTAAATGTTGTTTTGATAAATGTATGTATTAAATAAGATTAATTTGGTATTATAGATCAAGAAAAACGAGATTCAAGTCGTGATCGAGGAAAAGAAAAGATTGTGGACTAAATTTCAAAATCTTTATATTTTGGTACCAAGGTAAGTTCATGTACAAATAATGTAGCATAAATGTTATTTTTAAGTTATTAATGTTAATTATATGATATGATGATTTTTAATCGTGAAATATTATGCTTTGTGGTTAATGTTGAGTAATATGCAAATTATGTTTACTACTTGATAAATATGAATTGCTACCGAGTATCGGTTCCGATATTCCATGGAAGACGGCAAATGTGAGATCGAGGGAAAAAGCCCGTTTGAAACTTACGAATAGATTAGGATACAAGTGACATGTCACTAGGTTGGTTGAGCATCCGAACTCGTTGAGTTGAGTCCGAGTTCACTTATGGATGCAAATGTCTGAACTCGTTGAGTTGAGTCTGAGTTCGTGAGATGTAACTAGGCATCCGAACTTGTTGAGTTGAGTCCGAGTTCATTTATGGATGCGAACGCCCGAGCTCATTGAGTTGAGTCCGAGTTCACTTAGGGGCGGGTTACATGATTTCTTGATTACATATGTGGCACTTATGTGCAAATTATCCATGTATCTAAGTTATATTCCGATGTGTTCAACGGGTGAAATTTCTAGTGAAATGGAAGAACACTTAAGATGCAAGCGACGTTTCGGTAAGTGTTGTGAAATGGACACTTTGGACAGGTATGTTCTTAACCCTCGGGTAAGATGATGAATGATGTTTAAAGATGTGATATATGTTTTGGTGGTACCATGCTAAAGTTGTTTGGTATATTTGTATTGTTATGTTACTTGTTATTTACATATGAACTTACTAAGCATTTATGCTTACTCCTTCCTTTTCATTCACTGTAGTTTTGAACAAGTCGGCTCAGGAATCGGGACAGGTCGAAGGTTCGATCACACTATCCAAAGGACTTTTATCTTGGTAAATGGCTTGTACAACTACTTAAGTATGGCATGTATAGCAATATACCTATTTTGTGTAAATAATTTTATGATATGACCATGTTTGGTTGAGAAAATGTTTGATATTGATAAGTCATGGTGATGGCTAATTTAGATCATGTTTGATATCATGGAAGTTTAACAGGTTATCTAGTTTATAAAATTCATGGAAAGATGAAACTTGCCTGAAAATAGAATATTGCTATAGCAATGACATGAATTTGAAAAATCACTAAAAATAGTATAAATAGAACTAAATGATGAGTAAGTTATGAAATTGAAGCTTAATGAGTCTATTTTCATATGGATTGAACAAAATAGGAATATAAATTATATTTTATGAGATGTTTAAACTTTTCCGAAACAGGGCCAGAGTGATTTTTGGATCCCCTGTTCTAAATTTAAAAATTCATACTAAATTTTACTAAAATAATTAGAAGTTTTTATTTGTATGTACAGATTCCTTATTGAGTCTAGTTTTAATAGAAATAAACATCATAGTCATTGAATTTTTGTATGGAGATATATCTGATTCGTAATACACAGAGGTCAGAGCAGTCGAACCCTGAAACAGGGAATAATTTAATTAATGAACTGTACTAATTGGCCCAATAAAAAATTCTAGAAAAAAATTAGTAAATAGATATATGAGTCTAGATTCAGGGAAAATTTATAGATCTTGATTTCGAGTTTCGTAACTCGAGATATGATTTTTCTTGTAACTGTGACGCGAGTAGCTAGAAAGCTGTGAATGTAGAAACAAATGATTTGAAGTTCTTAAATTGATAAATTATGTTCGGTAACCCCTCAAGCTCGACTCCGGTGATGGTCTCGGTGTGGGGGCATTACATTTAGTGGTATCAGAGCAGGTTTAGTAGGTTCTCGAACTACGTGTTGTATGTACGGATTTTGCTATACATGCCATATGTATGCATTGTGATAGTGTGACGACTTCTGACCTTTTTAAATGATTTTTATATAGTAAATGGATCCTGATCCAGCTGTGGCAGATGAAGTAGAGAGTAATGCACCAGCTCCGGCTGAAGGGGCAGCGCTGACTGAAAACCCACCTCCTACTGTTGGTCAGGGAGGAGGAGAAAGGGATCGGGAAACCTTTCTCCAAATGATGAGTGCATGGTACATTGAGTTCGTTCGTACGAACCCAAATGTACGACCTCCCCCACCTCCCCCAATTCCTCAACCTATGCCTCCAATGCCTCAAGGAGTGGATATGATAAAATTTCACAGAACCCTCGTTGATAGAATTCGTAAACAAGGGGCTGAAGAATTTAGAGCAAATATTGATGATGCAGAGAAAGCAGAGTTCTGGCTTGAAAATTCTATCCGGGTATTTGATGAATTATCTTGTACACCTGAAGAATGTTTGAAATGTGCTACATCTTTGTTGAGAGATTCAGCCTATAATTGGTAGAAGACTTTGATTTCGGTGGTACCGAAAAAGAGGGTAACCTGGGAATTCTTTCAAGAAGAGTTTCAGAAGAAATATATTAGTGAAAGATTTATTGATCAGAAATGTAAAGAGTTTCTTGAGCTGAAGTAAGGTAATATGACAGTCTAAGAATATGAAAGAGAGTTTGTTCAATTGAGTAAGTATGCCAGGGAATATGTTCCTACAGAAGCCAATATATGTCGACGATTTGAAGACGGGCTCAACGAAGACATTAAAGTATTTGTCGGGATCCTTGAACTGAAAGAAATGGTAGTCCTAGTTGATCGAGCTTGTAAGGCTGAAGAACTACTTAAAGAGAAGAGGAAGGTAGAGGCTGAGACACGAAATTGGAAGAAAAGGCCAATGAGTAAGGCACCTTCACAGCAACCCGGAAAGTCAAGAAATATGAATCCTCATTCCCAAGTTTCAGCTGGGCAATCATATGGAAATTTTAAGAAGCAGAATGTGGGTCCTAAATCTCAGAATACTTCTGCAGCCAGTGTAGGGAACTCGAGATTTGTTAAACCCGAGTGCCAGCGGTGTGGTAGAAATCATTTTGGTCCGTGCAGAGCAAATGAATGTTTTCGATGTGGTTCTCCGGATCATTTTATTAGAGACTGCCCAGAGAGAGCTGAGAAAGAAAAATTTCAGAGTGTAAAAGCTAGTGGTGCAAACTCGAGGGGAAGGTATCCGAGAAAAGCTGGAAGTGAAACAAGCAGTAAGAATGTAGCCAGAGATGCAGCAGTTAGATCTGAGGGAAGAGATCCGGCTAGAACTTATGCTATTAAAGTGCGTGAAGATGCTTCCTCACCCGATGTGATTACCGGTTCATTTTCTCTTTATGATATTAATGTTATTGCTTTGATTGACCCTGGTTCTACTCATTTATACGTATGCATTAAACTGGTGTCTAGTATGAATATACCTGTTGAGAACACATAATTTATGATTAGAGTGTCGAACCCGTTAGGCAAATGTGTGATAGTTGATAAAGTAAGCAAGAAATGCCCTTTAATGATTTGGGGTCATTACTTTCCGGCCGACTTGATGTTGTTGCCGTTTGATGAATTTGATGTTATTTTGGGTATGGATTGGTTGACATTGCATGATGCTATAATAAATTGCAAAGAAAAGGTTATAGAATTAAAGTGTGAAAGTGGTGAAAATCTGCGGGTTGAGCTAGACAAATCAGAGGCATTATCTAGTATGATTTCTTCGATGTCGGCTCAGAGATATTTGAGAAAGGGTTATGAAGCTTATTTGGCGTATGTAATTAATACAAAGAAGTTGAAAAGAAAGTTGAATCAGTGCCGGTTGTGTGTGAATTTGCGGACGTATTTCCAAAAGAATTTGCGGGTTTGCCTCCAGTCAGGGAAGTAGAATTTGGTATTGATTTAATACCGGGAATAGCTCTGATCTCGATTGCTCCATATAGAATGGCACCAACAGAGTTGAAAGAATTAAAGTCGCAGTTGCAAGAGTTGACTGATAAAGGCTTTGTGAGACCAAGTTTTTCACCTTGGGGTGCTCCCGTGTTATTTGTGAAAACGAAGGATGGTTCTATGAGATTATGTGTTGATTATCGACAGTTAAACAAGGTGACAATCAAAAACAAGTATCCGTTGCCGAGAATTGATGATTTGTTTGATCAGCTAAAAGGAGCAACATGGTTTTCAAAGATTGACTTGAGATCTGGGTATTATCAGCTGCGAGTAAAAGAGTCAGATGTGCCTAAAACTGCTTTTAGAACAAGGTACGGTCATTATGAATTTTTATTTATGCCATTCGGGTTGACAAATGCTCCTGCTGTGTTTATGGATTTAATGAATCGCATATTTCGGCCATACTTGGACAGATTTGTTGTGGTGTTTATAGATGATATTTTAATTTATTCAAAAGATGAGACAGAGCATGCTGAGCATTTGAGGATAGTTTTGCAAACTTTGAGAGATAAGCAGTTGTATGCTAAGTTTAGTAAAAGTGAATTTTGGCTCCGGGAAGTTGGATTTTTGGGTCATATTGTTTCAGGTGATGGTATACGGGTTGATCCTAGTAAAATTTCAGCAATTGTTGATTGGAAACCACCGAAAAACGTAACTAAAGTTAGAAGTTTCTTGGGGCTAGCTGGGTATTATCGGCGGTTCGTAAGTGGATTTTCTATAATTGCTGCTCCTATGACTAGACTACTCCGAAAGGATGTTAAATTTCAATGGACGGAAGAATGTCAACAGAGTTCTGAAGAATTGAAAAAGTTATTAACTGAAGCACCAGTGTTGATACAACCCGAATCAGGTAAAGAATTTGTGGTGTATAGTGATGCTTCTCTAAATGGTTTGGGGTGTGTACTCATGCAAGAAGGAAAAGTGGTGGCTTATGCTTCGAGACAGTTAAAACCTCATGAGAAGAATTATCCTACTCACGATTTGGAATTGGCTGCGGTGGTATTTGCTTTGAAGATTTGGTGACATTATTTGTATGGTGAAAAGTACCGAGTATATACCGATCACAAAAGTCTTAAATACTTGATGTCACAAAAAGACTTGAATTTGAGACAGCGAAGATGGTTGGAGTTATTGAAAGATTACGAGCTTGTTATCGATTATCATCCAGGAAAAGCGAATGTGGTTGCCGATGCTTTAAGTAGAAAGTTGTTGTTTTCTTTGAGAGTTATCAGTTGAAAATTTCTGATGACGGTTCGATTCTAGCAGAGTTAAGAGCAAGACCGATGTTTTTACAAGAGATTTCTGAAGCTCAAAAAAATGATCAAGATTTGCTAGCCAAGAGAAAACAGTGTGAAGCTGATACGGGATCAGATTTCAGAATCGGTTCTGATGGTTGTTTGATGTTTAAAAATCAGATTTGTGTACCGAAAAATGATGAGTTGATTCAAAAGATTTTGCATGAAGCACATAATAGTTGTTTAGCGGTTCATCCGGGCAGTACGAAGATGTATAATGACTTGAAGAAAATGTACTGGTGGAGTGGAATGAAAAGAGATATTTCCGAGTTTGTATCAAAGTGCTTAGTTTGCCAACAAGTGAAAGCTGAACACCAAGTACCTTCGGGATTACTCCAGCCTATTATGGTTCCTGTGTGACAGCCCAAAATTGACCCTAGTCGGGAAGTGGTTTCGGGACCACAAAACCGAGTCATAAAAATAATTGATTTCCATATTCTATGCTTATTATGTGTGTACATGAGTATGTGGAAGTTTCATTCTCCAATTTTGCCAATTGCATGAGAAATTATTAAATAGGGATTGATATGAGACATGGTGAAAATATGATAGGCTAATTTAAAATGGTCTATTAATGCATGTTGTGAAAATGATGGGTTTGCATGTCAAATTACCCAAAATTTGAGCTAGTGGTTGGCCATGCTATGGGTGGAAACATGTTGGGAACATGTTGGCCTAGTGAGGTATGTAGGAAAAAAATAAAATAAGGGGCATGGGCATAAAATAATGAAAAGGAGTATGATGAATACAAAAAAAAATGTGTGTAGTTGTTTCCCCCCCCATTGCCGTGAGCTAAAGAAAAGAAAGGAGAAAATTTTTGTTCATCCTTTCTCATCTTCATTTAGCCGAAACTAGAAAGAAAAAAACAAAGAAAAAAAAATGCTCATCCTTTGGTTCATCCTTGGCCAAAAATTTTAAGGAGGAAGGAAGAAGAAAGGTTGAAGAGGTTCGGCCATGCATGTAGCTAGGCTAAGGTATGTTTGATGATGTTCCATGAGATGCATGCATGTTTTAGTTGTTAGCTTGAGTTCTACCTAGCCCATCGTCTAAATCTTGCTATGTGATGGAAATGACACTCGGCCATGGATGCATCATTCTTGGTTGATGTTTGATGTTGTGGTGATGAGGCATGAGGATGAGTTAAGATTCGGCCTAGGTGGAGTTTGTGTTAATGCCATTGCATGCTAAATATGAAGCTTGTTAATGATGCATGTGATGGTGGCTTGATGATTCTTGAACCTCCTTTTTAGCATTTTTGAGTGAGCACATATGTGCATTGGTTGCTAAATGGAGAAGAATCGGCTAGCAAGTTGTGTGCTAAGGCCGAATATAACTTTTGCATGTTAATGAGCAATGCATGTGTTAAATTAATGGAAAGGGAGAGGATGCTTTACTAGTGTGTATATGTGTGTATTAGCCAAGTTTTGAACTTGAAACAAAAGGGTGTTTAGTCAATACAAGTGACCATACTTGTAGAATGTATTAAGTGTTGAAATCGGCCCCAAAATAGACATGCATATTCGGCCAAGGGGGAAAAATTAGCTAAAATGTTGAGTTTGATTCATGATTCCGTACATATGTGACTTTAATGTCTAATGTATAAATATGGGCTAAGTGCCTTGTGTTCCTCTTTTCGATGCTCAAATGATTAAATCAATTTATTTGTTTAATTAAGCTCAAGAGCAAAGGGGAACTAAATCCGATAAAGGGAAGGAAAAAGTGGTCGAATAGCTATCGGAATCGTTTGACAACACCCGAAGTAAGTTCTTGAGTAAGAGAGCTTAAATTATGATGTGATTAGATCATGTTTTAAGCAAATTAAAATCATGCTCTTTGTGTGGCTATTGAGCTGAATTTGCAAGAATGATAAATGTCTTGTGTTTGAGTTTTGCTAACGAAAATGAAATACGAATGGGCCATGATTTATTGTTAAATGTGCATGGTTATTTGAATGATGTCCGGGCTAAGTCCCGAAGGCTTGTGCTAAGTGACAATATCCGGACTAAGATCCGAAGGCATTTGTGCGAGATACTAATTCCGGGCTAAGCCCGAAGGCATTTGTGCGAGATACTAATTCCGGGCTAAGCCCGAAGGCATTTGTGCGAGATACTAATTCCGGGCTAAGCCCGAAGGCATTTGTGCGAGTTACTAAATCCGGGTTAAGTCCCGAAGGCATTTGTGCAAATTACTATAACCGGGCTATGTCCCGAAGGCATTTGAACGAGGAGCTATATCCGGTTAAATTCCGAAGGTACGTGTTTGGGAATGAATGAACTTGCTGTAAAATTCCAGTTAATACTCTCGAAACATCCCAACATTGAGGTATGTTTCGTATGTGCTTGAATTTAGTTGAGCCCTTACAAATAAGTATTCGCTCAGTTGATAAACGAGCTACCGGCCTTTGGCTGAGTTGATCTTTTGTGTATGTACATAAGGGTTGATAATGTGAAGCAAGTACGATATCGTAAATTTGTGCATATGAAATTATCCGTTTAGCTATATGAATGCTATACTTTTGTTGTGCTGGAATTCCTTGCTCAAAACTTACTAAGCATAAATTGCTTACTCCGTTTCATTGCTCCTCTGTTTTATAGATTTGGTTCTCCAGCTATCGGACTCGGGATCTTGAAGTCAAAGTCGCCCACACTATCAAAGCCCCCCCTTTTGGTACAATTTTGGTTGAACTTCGAAATGGCATGTATAGGACTACCCGTTTGTTGTGGGTCGTGGACCCTTTGGACTTGTATAAATTTTGGATAGCCATGCGAAAATGGCTTATATGTGTTTGAGTATAATGTTATAATCATTTGGTGTGGATATGCTTGACAAGGATTGGCCACGGGGATGGTTAATCACTTTCATAAATTGTGCTATTTATGCAAAAAGGGCTAGTTGAATCATGGAAACCATGAAATAGGTAAAGTCTACCTTAAAGGCAGATGCTGACAGCAGCAGTGATGTAGATTTGGAAAATCACTAAAAATAGTAGGAATGGAATTAAATAGTGAATAAATTATGTAAACAAACCTTGATGAATCTACTTTCATAGGAAAGTAACGAAACAATCATACGGACAGTATATTAAGAGATATTCAGGTTCTCGTGAGACAGGGCCAGAACGGTTTCTGGATTCCCTGTTCCGACTTTGGAAATTCATTATAAATTAACCAGAGATAATTAGGAGTCATACCATATATGTATAGATTCCTCTCTGAGTCTAGTTTCTATAGAAACAAACGGCATAAGTATCGGAGCCCTGTACAAGGATATATCCAAGTCGTAATGCGCAAAGGTCAGGGTAGTCGATCCCTGTAACATGGGAGACTTTGACTAATAAACTGTACTAATTGGCCCGACCAAAAATTCTAGAAAAAAATATGTAGATGGGAATATGAGTCTAGTTTCAGGGAAAAATCACGAAACTGATTTTCGAGTTGTGAAACTCAAGATATGATTTTTAAAGCGACTAGTACGCAGATTGGCAGTGTCTGGGAAATATTTTTTATAAGGGGTTTAAAGTCTGTTAACACCTCGTGTTCGACTCCGGTGTCGGTCTCGGGTTCGGGGTGTTACATCCTGAATGGAAATGGGATCGGATTACTATGGATTTTATATCAGGATTGCCGTTAACTCCAGGGAAGAAAAATACTATCTGAGCAATAGTTGATAGACTGACTAAATCGGCTCATTTTATTCCGGTACGTACAGATTATTCTCTTAATAAGTTGGCTGAATTGTATATCCGAGAGATTGTTAGACTTCATGGGATACCTTTGTCAATCATTTCGGATTGAGATCCGAGGTTTACCTCACGGTTTTGGCAAAAGTTGCAAGAAGCATTAGGTACAAAGTTAAATTTCAGCACTGCCTTTCATCCACAAACTGATGGACAATCAGAGAGAGCAATTCAGATTGTTGAAGACAGCTCAGATGTTGTGTATTGGAATTTCAAGGTAGTTGGGAAAAGTATTTGCTGTTGGTAGAATTTGCTTATAATAATAATTATCAGACAAGTTTGAAGATGGCACCTTCTGAAGCATTATATGGTCGTAAATGTCGGACGCCATTGTATTGGACTGAACTCAAGGAAAATCAGATTTATGGAGTTGATTTAATAAAAGAAACTGAAGAAAAGGTGAAAGTGATTCGAGATTGTTTGAAAGTTGCTTCAGATAGACAGAAATCTTATGCGGATTTGAAATGAAAGGAAATGGAGTTTCAAGTTGGTGATAAGGTATTTTTGAAAGTGTCTCCATGGAAGAAAGTCCTTATATTTGGACGAAAGGGAAAGTTAAGTCCGTGTTTTATTGGACCGTATGAAATAATTGAAAAAGTTGGACTGGTAGCATATCGGCTAGCGTTACCACCCGAATTAAAGAAGATTCATGATGTGTTTCACGTATCTATGTTACGTCGGTATCGTTTGGATCCTTCACATATAATTTCACCGACAGAAATTGAACTGCGACTGGATATGACTTATGAAGAAGAACCGATTAAGATTTTAGCTCGAGAAGTCAAACAACTAAGAAATAAAAGTGTTCACTTGTAAAAGTGTTGTGGCAAAAGCATGGGGTAGAAGAGACTACATGGGAACCTGAAGAAACTATGAGAAACCAATACCCACACCTATTTACCGGTAAGATTTTCGAGGACGAAAATCCTTAAAAGGGGGGAGAGTTGTAATATCCTGAATTAGGGCTTAATCGGAATAGTGGTTTCGTGACCACAAATCCGAGATAGAAAGAATTATTTTACAATGATTTTGATGTTTATGATATGGTTGCATGATTGTGTGAAAATTTCGTGATGAAAATTCTATGCCTAAAGTTCTTAAATTGAAAGTAGGGACTAAATCGAATAAGTTGCAAAACTTGCATTCTAGAAGTTTTTAGTATGAAATTGTTTCGGAATATTAATGAGGAGGTCTTAAATAGCAATTTGACCAATTTTAAGTTCATGGACAAAATTAGGACATGGAAGGAATTTTTGGAAAGTTTAGTAGTAAGGGTATTTTGGTCATTTAGTTATTAAAATAAATTAAAAACAAAATTAAAAGCCAATTTTTGTCCATCTTCTTCATTAGGCCGACATTTCAAGGTTTCTCCATAGCTAGGGTTTGTTCCAAGCTTCCAAGCTCCATAGTAAGTGATTCCAAGCCCCGTTTTTAATGTTCTTTACGTTTTTGGAATCCCGAAAGCTCGATTAAGCTTATGCTAGCAATAATTCAACCTAGGGTTTATATTTGGAAAAATACCCATAGGTGAACTTTGTGTATTTTGATGTTTTATGATAGAATATGGGGTTTTAAATTATGTTAGACAACTTGTGCTACTCGATTTTTAGTGAAAACGAGTAAAAGGGCTTAATCGGCAAAAATACCTAATAGTCACAAGTATATGTTAGAGAGAGAATTTGATGTTGCCATAGAAGGGAAAAGTGATCAGCATGTTATAAAACATAAGAATAAGGAATAAAGTTTTATTCCCGAGCCTAGGGGCAAAAGTGTAATTATGCAAAAGTTTAGGGGCAAAAGTGTAATTTTTTTAAAGTTCGTATTAAATGCTGTTTTGATAAATGTATGTATTAAATAAGATTAATTTGGTATTATAGATCAAGAAAAACGAGATTCAAGTCGTGATCGAGGAAAAGAAAAGATTGTGGACTAAATTGCAAAATCTTTATATTTTGGTACCAAGGTAAGTTCATGTGTAAATAATGTAGCATAAATGTTATTTTTAAGTTATTAATGTTAATTATATGATATGCTGATTTTTAATCGTGAAATATTATGCTTTGTGGTTAATGTTGAGTAATATGCAAATTATGTTTACTACTTGATAAATATGAATTGCTACCGAGTATCGGTTCCGATATTCCATGGAAGACGGCAAATGTGAGATCGAGGGAAAAAGCCCGTTTGAACCTTACAAATAGATTAGGATACAAGTGACATGTCACTAGGATGGTTGAGCATCCGAACTCGTTGAGTTGAGTCCGAGTTCACTTATGGATGCAAATGTCCGAACTCGTTGAGTTGAGTCCGAGTTCGTGAGATGTAACTAGGCATCCGAACTCGTTGAGTTGAGTTCGAGTTCATTTATGGATGCGAACACCCGAGCTCATTGAGTTGAGTCCGAGTTCACTTAGGGGCGGGTTACATGATTTCTTGATTACATATGTGGCACTTATGTGCAAATTATCCATGTATCTGAGTTATATTCCGATGTGTTCAACGGGTGAAATTTCTAGTGAAATAGAAGAACACTTAAGATGCAAGCGACGTTTTGGTAAGTGTTGTGAAATGGACACTTTGGACAGGTATGTTCTTAACCCTCGGGTTGAAAATAGATACAACAACGATAAGGTGGTAAGATGATGAATGATGTTTAAAGATGTGATATATGTTTTGGTGGTACCATGCTAAAGTTGTTTGGTATATTTGTATTGTTATGTTACTTGTTATTTACATATGAACTTACTAAGCATTTATGCTTACTCCTTCCTTTTCATTCACTGTAGTTTTGAACAAGCCGGCTCAGGAATCGGGACAGGTCGAAAGTTCGATCACACTATCCAAAGGACTTTTATCTTGGTAAATGGCTTGTACAACTACTTAAGTATGGCATGTATAGCAATATACCTATTTTGTGTAAATAATTTTATGATATGGCCATGTTTGGTTGAGAAAATGTTTGATATTGATAAGTCATGGTGATGGCTAATTTAGATCATGTTTGATATCATGGAAGTTTAACAGGTTAACTAGTTCATAAAAATTCATGGAAAGATGAACCTTGCCTTAAAACAGAATATTGCTGCAGCAATGACATGAATTTGAAAAATCACTAAAAATAGTATAAATATAAATAAATGATGAGTAAGTTATGAAATTGAATCTTAATGAGTCTATTTTCATATGGATTGAACAAAATAGGAATATAAATTATATTTTATGAGATATTTAAACTTTTCCGAAACAGGGCCAGAGTGATTTCTGGATCCCCTGTTCTGAATTTAAAAATTCATAATAAATTTTACTAAAATAATTAGAAGTTATTTATATGTACACATTCCTTATTGAGTCTAGTTGTAATAGAAACAAACTTCATAGTCATTGAAATTTTTTATAGAGATATATCTGATTCGTAATACACAGAGGTCAGAGCAGTCGAACCCTGAAACAGGGGATATTTTAATTAATAAACTGTACTAATTGGCCCAATAAAAAAATTCTAGAAAAAAATTAGTAAATAGATATATGAGTCTAGATTCAGGGAAAATGTACTATGACAGCCCAAAATTGACCCTAGTCGGGAAGTGGTTTCGGGACCACAAAACCGAGTTATGAAAACAATTAATTGTTATATTCTACGTTTATTATGTGTGTACATGCATATGTGGAAGTTTCATTCCCTAATTTTGCCAATTGCATGAGGAATTATTAAATAGGGATCAACATGAGACATGGTAAAATATGATAAGCTAATTTTAAAGGGCTTATTAGTGCATGTCAACACAAAGGTGGACTTGCATGTCAAATTGCCCAATTTCCTTATAGTGGCCGGCCAAGGTGGGTTGATGATGGGCAATATATTTGTGAAATTGATATTGGGTTGTGGGATTTAATGAATAAAAGAAAAGAATAAAAAGAAAGCAAAAAAAAAAAAAGGCTTCATCCTTGTCTTCTTGGCCGAATTGAAGGAAGGAATAGGGGCAAAGAACTTTCGGCCATTTGAATGCTTAATAAGGTTAGTATATTGTGTTAAAGTTGTGAAATTTTAGCTTGTTTTAGGTTAATTATCATGGTTCTTACTTAGACCATGCTAAATTTTTAACTTTGATGGATGGATGGAGCATTCGGCTATGGCTATTAAAGAAGGAAATTTGATTACTTCCTTTAAGTTTTGATGAAGAATGTGTTGAGGAAAGAAATTGATCTTGCTAAAAATATAAATTCTAAATGCTCATATATGTAATACCCAAATAAAAATGCTTGATGTCTTGAACAAATATTGTTTCGATGGGTGGAATGAGTAATGTCATGTATAGGTTTCGGCTATGGATTTTCATGTTTAATATTTTTATGTTGGTGTTCAAATTGAAAATGGATGTTAGTTGTGTTATAACACTTGCTTAATGATGAAAGGATCATGAGCTTAGGGCTTGAGAGGCATTCGGCTTTGGAGTAAAAATAATAAAAATGGTGTTTAGTCAATGCAAGTGTCCATACTTGTAGAATGTATTGAGTGTTGCAATCGGCCTTAACATAGACATGTGTGTGTTCGGCCACATAAATGAGCACCTAAGTTGATGTGTATGTTCGGCCAAAGGTAAGCATGTTGATGGCTTTATCTTGACTTAGAAGATTCGGCTAAAGGGAAAATTAGCTAATATGTCGAATTCGATTTGTGAATTCGTACATATGTGACTCTAATGTCTAATGTGTATATGGACTAAGTACCTTGAGGTTCTCTTTTGATGTTCGAGTGAATTGTATTGAATCATTTGATGTGATTAAAAATGCATATGACCATTGTGTATTTGAGCTAAAAGGTGGCCATATGACCCATCAAACTCCTTGTCATATTCGGCCATAAGCTAGCAAAATGAGACTTTAATGAGTTAAATTTGTTTGAATTAGCTCAAGAGCTTAGAGGACCACAGTTGGATAAGGGAAAGGAAAAAGTGATCGAATAGCTGTCGAACTCGCTCGACCACATCCGAGGTAAGTCTTCGAGTAATGACCCTACTTGGATTATATTGAAATGATTAGTCATACTATGATGGATAGTCGAATGTGCATAGAGACTATGTTATAAAGCCAATTGAAATCATGCTCTTTGTGTGTGGCTATTGAGCCGAAATTTGAAAGGTTTAATAAATGATTTGTGTTTGAGCCTTAGTAACGAAAATAAGATATGGATGTGTTAAGATTATTGATATATGTGTGCATGAGCAATTGATATATCCGGGCTAAAACCCGAAGGCATTTGTGCGAGTTGATATATCCGGGCTAAAACCCGAAGGCATTTGTGCGAGTTGATATATCCGGGCTAAAACCCGAAGGCATTTGTGCGAGTTGATATATCCGGGCTAAAACCCAAAGGCATTTGTGCAAGTTGATATATCCGGGCTAAGACCCGAAGGCAATTGTGCAAGTTGATATATCCGGGCTAAGACCCGAAGGCATTCGTGCGAGTTGCTATACCCGGGTTAAGACCCGAAGGCAATTGAGCTTGTGGTTATATCCGGCTAAATTCCGAAGAAACTTGGGTTGAAGGTGAGCGTTTTGTGCTGTAATAAATTCAATTAATACGCTCGATAAACCCAAACGATAAGGTATGTTTGCATGTGCTTCGAAAAAAGTCGATTCGTTTAAAATAATATTCGTTCAATCGACTAACGAATTTTCGGCTTTTAGATAGGTTGATACCTTGTGTGTGTATATGTTGATGAAGTGTGAAGTGAGTATGATTATGAGAAGGTGAATTAATGAAGTGATTTATTTAGCTATGTGAATGTAATACTTTAGTGAAAGCCGATTTCATTACTTGAAACTTACTAAGCTTTAAAATGCTTACCCCGTTGCTTTGGCTCTCTGTTTTATAGATTTTGTTCGTTAGCTATCGGATTCGGGATCATCGAAGTCGAAGTCATCCACACTATCAAAGCTCTTTTGGTACTCTTTTAGTTGAACTCTGGGTATGGCATGTATAGGACTACCCCTTGTTGTTTTAAGCACTTTTTGTGATGTATGTGTGTACAGCCATGCGAAAATGGCTTGTAGAAGTGGAGTATGGCATTAGACCATTTGTGTTTATGTATGTATATATGGTTTCCTGAGGTGACTATGGTTTGGAATGGAAGTGTTGGGCAAATGATCAGCCATTGGAATGGCTAAATATGATCATATGTGGACCTATGTATGACAAAACCCTAGTTGGTCCATGGTAACCACGAAATAGGTAAAGTTTACCTTGAAAACAGATGCTGACAGCAGCAGTGGTGTGGTTTTGGAAAATCACAAAAATTTGTAGGAATGGAATTAAATAGTGAATAAATTATGTAATCGAACCTTGATGAATCTATTTTCATATGAAAGTAACGAAACAATCATATGAACAGTATATTAAGAGATATTAAAGTTCTTGTGAAACAGGGCCAGAACGGTTTCTGGATCTCCTGTTTCGACTTTGGAAATTTACCATAAATTAAACAGAGATAATTAGGAGTCATACCATATATGTATAGATTCCTCTCTGAGTCTAGTTTCTATAGAAACAAACGGCATCAGTATTGGAGCCCTGTACAAGGAGATATCCAAGTCGTAATGCGCAAAGGTCAGGGTAGTCGATCCCTGTAACATGGGAGACTTTGACTAATAAACTGTACTAATTGGCCCGACCAAAAATTCTAGAAAAAAATATGTAGATGGGCATATGAGTCTAGTTTCAGGGAAAAATCACGAAACTGATTTTCAAGTTGTGAAACTCAAGATATGATTTTTAAAGCGACTATTACGCAGATTGGCAGTGTCTGGAAAATTTTTAAAAGTCTGATAACACCTCGTGTTCGACTCCGGTGACGGTCTCGGGTTCGGGGTGTTACATGTACGGATCTTGATTTCGAGTTTCGTAACTCGAGATATGATTTTTCTTGTAACTGTGACGCGAGTAGCTAGAAAGCTGTGAATGTAGAAACAAATGATTTGAAGTTCTTAAATTGATAAATTATGTTTGGTAACCCCTCAAGCTCGACTCCGGTGATGGTCTCGGGCGTGGGGCCGTTACAGCTAAAATCATACCTCATAATTTACCAAGATGATACTAGTCTATACATGCCATATACCATATATACAAAGCTTCAAAAGTACCAACAAAATGATCGATAGTGTGATGATGCTTCCCGATGATCCCCTATTCCAAGTTAGCTTTGATTCTCTATAAAAGCATAAACAAATAACACACAGTAAGCTTCATAGCTTAGAAAGTTCGTACTAAATGTACTCAACAGTTCATAATATACAAATCATCAATTCATACTAATTAATATTTAAATCATGGTGACCAACAAACTTTTCAAGTGTTTATGAACAAGTTCATAACTTCTTCTAGTTGGATTTCATGCTTTGTATGTACATGCCTGTTTCATATCGAACTCATACCTTTACATGATACTGTCGAATACTCGATATCTCGCACACTAAGTGTCAAACCATAGCTGAAGGTAGTATAATATCGCACACTAAGTGCCTTTCATAGCTGAAGCTATCTCAGCCTCACACCTTAAGTGCCATATATATAGCTAAAGCTATTCCAATTCGCACACTAAGTGCTTTATATAGCCGAAGCTATCTCTATACGCACACTAAGTGCCAAACATAATCGATTCATCATCGTACACAGCCATCATCTCATATATATAATTTATACAATATTAAAGCATTAAAAACATAATTGTAATAATGTTTATCATGTACGAACTTACCTCGAACGTAAAAATTATGAAACTAATCGATAAGTCGAGTACTTTGTTCTTGCCTCAATCTGTAACACCCCTAACCTGTATCTATTGTTGGATTAGGGTTACGAGGCATTACTGACCAAAGCATATCCCAGAACAATCATAATTCACATGCTTTAAAACTTCACCATTCGAATCATATATGTATACTTCTCATTTATGGCATTCGAATAATCAAAGTATAAGATAACTTATTATTTTACAAATTATATGCGCATACTTTAAAACATGCAAACACATATCATTTCATTTCATATAGCTAATATGTACCAATATGTCTATTTCATGTACCAAATGTTAATGTACCATTTCTTAACTCAGCACATGAGTACATTAAAATCAATCAATCATTTCACTCCAACTAATATTTAAACTCATATTCAAACTTAGTATACTCAATTACCAAACCAAATTGCATATATCTAACCTTTCATCTCATTATTTATTCGGCTAGCTAATTAACCTATCATTATGACATTTGTTTACCTAACCACAACAAAGCATATCATGGATATGTATATAAATATTCTACCTATCATATGCCGAATATATCATCAACTTAACCATTTTAGCTACCTAAATAAACTAACCAAAACATTTAAGCAGTATATTCATTATTTGCCTTAACCTTTCGTACCTAATTAGTCAACCATAACCCAATCAATTGCATATTTGGTCATTCATGACAACATTCAATACATAATATAATTATATAATTATGCTATATATCATATCACATACTTATCAATAAGAGTCCAAAGCCTTAGCCGAATATACATATACACATTATTTATCATTTCTAAACCAAATTACCTATGCAAGCATGCCATTTGAAACGGACACAAAAACCACATTCCTTAATCAAATTTTCATAGCCTAGCTTAGTCCATACATGTCCAATACCACAATTTTAACATTCACATATAACTAAACACTTAATGACATGATTTAAACACCATTGCCGAATCATAAATAGCTTATAACCATCACCTATATTTCATCACATGACCGAATACATAAACAATTTTCAAATCGATTCATGTTTCAAATTATGCACCTCAATGATAAGTCATTAACAATCCATAACCCAAACACATGCAACAACCACATGTATCAAGCTTTCCAAATGAATTAATCATAAGCCATATATAATTACTTCATGCCAAAACATATATATACCAAGCATATCACACACTTATACCATAATACCCAACATGAAATCATATCACAATTGAAATTGCGTAAACATAAGCATTATTTCAAGCCATTTTCGCATGGCTCATATATTGACAATTTCAAAACCAACCAAAACAAATATTAAACTATACATGCCATATGTTCATAGTTTCAAACTTTTGAAATACCAAAATAGCGATCGATAGTGTGACAAATTTCCTCGACGATCCCTGAGCTCGTAACTAGCTTACAAAATCTATAAAACAAAGAAAAAAAAGCACACAGTAAGCTTGTATAGCTTAGTAAGTCATAAGAAAATAAATCATTTCAATGACATACATAATTCAATTAAACTAAGCCAAATCAAGCAAACCTTAACCACATATACATTTATCATACTTGCAAATTCATATATCGTCACCTAAATATTAACATTATAATGTCATTTGACCGAATATGAATAATCACATGTACATATAAGTCACCTTTTTCATCATGCATAGTTTATATCATCATTTCAGGTACTAAACATACCTTATTTTCATGAACGTTTAACTTCGCACGTACCTGAACCATTTAGCTCGATTTCACATTCGATCTTAACTTAATATTACCTGTTGAACCATTCGGAATCGATAAGGATACTCGGATAGCTCGAAAAGCTCGTACAATGCCTACGTCCCAGATGAGGTCTTACATGTAATCAACTATCGATGCCACTGTCCCAGACAGGGTCTTATACAAACTCATATACGATGACGATGTCCCAGACATGGTCCTACATGTAAATCACAAATCGATGCAAACGTCCCAGACATGGTCTTACACGAATCACATATCAAAATCCTATGTCATGACATATGTATCCTAACTATTCCTAAGGTTCGTACGGGCCTTTCGGACGTCATAACTCGATTGATTCATGCTCGTAACACATTATTTCATGCTAAATTCAATTCATCTAAGTAGTTATACATACATAAAATTCAATTCGGCTATTTACAAAATCAATACGTTCAATTTAACAACATTTATTTACTTATGAACTTACCTCAGATAAAGACGAACGAACCGGGACGACTATTCGATAACTTTAGATTTCCCTCGATCCAATTTCGATTTCCTCTTTTCTGGATCTAAATCAATATAAATTAGACTTATTTAATCACACATGTACTCAAATTCACCCAAAAGCACATAAAAGGGCAACTTGTACTTTAGCCCCTAACGTTTCACATTTTTCACAATTTAGTCCCTATTTCACAAAACACAAAATACACATAATTTCATTAAACTATAGTAAAGCCGAATTTTACTAAGGTTCATATTAGCCCATTTCTTTCATTTATTTCACATTTTGACCACTCAATTTACAAAATTCACAATTTAATTCCAAATAGGCATTTTTACTAAAAATCACTTAATTAAACATGAAAATCTATTGACACATTTTTTTTCATCATTAAACACAAAAATAAAATCACCACACTTTCAACAATGCCAAAACAAAAAATCATCATCGAATCCAAAAATCAAGGCATAGGCTAGCTAAAACACGAAGTAACGACCTTAAAAACGTAAAAATTATCAAAAACTGATCTTAAAACTTACCTAAATCAAGCCCCAAATGTGCCGAATACTCAAACCTCAACTATGGTTTCTTTCTTTTATCTTTCGGTAACCAAGATGAATAAAAATGCATGATTTTTACTTAATGTTTTATTATATTATCATTAATTAACATATTTAACATATTAACCTTTATAAATTAATTATAAACCATATGTTACATGTCTAAACCGTCCAGTCATAATTTCTATGGTAAAGTAATAACATAAAGACATCATATAATAAAACCCATAGTAAATAGGTACCTTTACATAAAGCATGCTAGTCTTGCATTTTACGCAATTAAGTCCTTTTAATTAAATCAGCACACAAACGCTAAAATTTTCACACAAAATTTTTATACATAAATTTTAACATGCTGTAGACATAAAAAATAATATTAAAATATTTTTCTGACTCGAATTTGTGGTCCCAAAACTACTTTTCTGAATAGGGTCTAAACTGGGTTGTTACAACTCCCCCCTTAGGGATTTTCGTCCTCAAAAATATTACCGGCGAATAGGTTAGGTAACATTCTCTCATAGCATCCTTGGGCTCCCATGTAGCTTCTTCAACCTCGTGTCGATCCCATAATACTTTCATTAAAGAGATTTTCTTATTTCTTAATTCTTTAACCTTGCCATCTAAAATTCGAATCTGTTATTCCTCGTATGTCATATCGGATCGAATCTCAATCTTAGATAGGGAAATCACATGTGATGGGTTGGATCAATATCATCGAAGCATCGATACATGAAACACGTTATGGATCTTTTCTAACTTAGGTGGGAACAACAGTCTGTAAGCAACCGACCCGATACGCTCAATAATCTCATATGACCCAATAAATCTCGGACTCAATTTGCCTTTACGACTGAATCGAAGTATTTTCTTCCATGGTGAGACTTTCAAAAACACTTTGTCCCCAATCTGAAACTCAATATATTTTCGTTTCAAGTCTACATACGATCTCTGATGATCTGACGCTGCTTTTAGACTATCGCGAATCACTTCCACTTTCTGTTCAGTCTTTTTAATCAAATCAACCCTGTGTATCTTATTTTCACTAAGCTCAGTCCAATACAGAGGTGTTCGGCATTTTCAACTGTACAAAGCTTTGTTAGGTGCCATTTTTATACTCGATTGAAAGCTATTATTATAAGCAAATTAAATCAATGGCAAGTATCGTTCCCACGTACTTACGAACTCAAGAATGCAACATCTCAACATATCCTTGAGTATCTGAATAATCCACTTGGATTGACCATTTGTTTGTGGATAGAAGGCAGTACTGAAGTGTAGCTTCGTACCTAATGTATCTTGCAGTTCTTCCAAAATCGCGATGTGAACCTCGAATCTCTATTAGACACAATAGAAATAGGTACTCCGTGCAATCTCACAACCTCAGAGATATACAACTCAGCAAGCTTATCAAGCGAATAATCTGTGCGTACTAGAATGAAATAAGCTAATATAGTCAATCTATCAACCACTACCCAGACCGCATCTTTCTTACTCGGTGGCAGAGGCAAACCCAAAACAAAATTCATTGTGATTCTGTCCCATTTCCACTCGGGAATCATAATCGGCTGTACCCAGATGGTACCTGATGTTCAGCTTTGACTTGCTGACAGATTAAACATTTCGAAACAAATTCAGAGATGTCATGCTTCATACTAGGCCACTAATAAAACTATTTCAAATCATTATACATTTTTGTACTTCTCGCGTGAATAGATAACCGATTATTGTGAGCTTCATTTAAAATCATCTTAATCAACTCTGAGTTTCTCGGAACACATATTCGACCTTTGAACCTCAAACAACCCTCAGCATCAATTTGAAAGTCTGAATCAGTACTAAAATCACATTGAGCCCATTTTACTAACAATTCATTATCAACTTTTTGAGGTTCGCAAATTTGTTGTACAAATAACAGTCTCACTTTCAACTCAGCTAAAACCAAACCATCATTAGATAGAGCCATATACGTATTCATCATACGAAGAACAAATAGAGATTTTTAGCTTAAAGCATCAACAACAATATTGGCCTTTCCCGGATGGTAGTCTATTTGTAACATCCTGAATTAGGGTCTAGTTGGAACAGTGGTTTCAGGACCACAAATCCGACGTAAGAAAACTTATTTTTATTATATTTATATGGTCTAAAATTTCATGGGATGATTTCGTGAAAATTTCGTTAAAATATTTTGACGTTTGAGCACTCAATTTAGTCAAAAGGACTAAATTGTAAAAAGTGAAAAAGTTGAGTTCTACATGTTAGAGGTGTCAAATTGATTTGAAATTTTAAATTTGAAGTCCTTAAATGGTAATTAGACCATTGGTTTATTTGTTGGACAGAAATGAACATGAAATAGGTGAAATAGAATATTTTTAAGTTAATGGCACTTTGGTCATTTAGTAATTAAAATGAATTAAAAACAAAATTAAAAGCCAAGTTTTGTCCATCTTCTACCCCATGGCTGAAACTTGCATGGAGAAGACATAGCTAGGGTTTTTCAAGCTTTCATGCTTGATTGTACGTCCGTTTTAGCCCCGTATTTAATGATTTTTACATTTTTGAAATCCTCGTAACAAAATTTATCTATTTCTACCATTTATTTGAGGTAGGGTTGAGTATTTCATGCATTTATTTTGACATCTAATGGTAGAAAATGAATATTGGGTGTTAAATAAATGACTTTTGCTAAGTAATTTTCGGTGAAGATGCTTAAAAGGACTAAATCATAAAAGTTATAAGATTTGTCATAAAAGTGTGTTTTAGTGGAAATTGGGGACTGCTATAGTTATGAAAATGATTCGGCTAGGCTTAAAGTACAAATAAATTGAATGAAAATCATTTTACGAGCAATGAGGCAAAAGTGTAAATATGTGAAAGTTAGGGGTCAAAATGTAAATTTGTAAAAGTATGATTTTTGGGCCCATATGAATAATGTGACTAATTTTTAATCTAAATGTGATATAATATATTAAGGAAAATGAGATTTGGGCATAGATTGGAAATGAATGAGATTATGGACTAAATCGGAATAAATAGCCGTGCTCGCTTTCGAGGTAAGTTCGTGTGTTAAAAATAATGCAATAATATCATTGTTTATGCTTGAACTTAAATTGATGTGTTAACATTAAGTGGTGAATATTTATATGGTTGGTATGATGATTGTATTATGTAACAAATGCCTAAATGTTATTATGAACAATGCCATGATTATTTTAGGAATATGAGAATGGTGAATTTGTAAGCATGAATGATATTATGGCCATTATCCACGACGATACGAACAAGTACGATGAAGATGATATGTACAATGAGGGAAATCACATTTGAACATTAGGAATAGTTTAGGATACATGTGACATGTCACTAGGAATTAAGAAATTTGGGCTCGTTAAGCGGTCCGAGTTCGTGATATATGTGAAAATTTGAACTTTTTGAGTGGTCCAAGTTCATGATATATGAGGCATCTGAGCTTGTTGAATGGTCTGAGTTCATTATGGATGCGAGCATCTGAGCTCGTTGAGTGGTCCGAGCTCATAATGGATGCGATACATGTAACATCTGAGCTCGTTGAGGGGTCTGAGTTCATTATGGATGTGTTACATGTTATAAGGTAGCTTTGGCTACGTGTGTTTATGTGGCACTTATGTGCAAGTTTTCGTGTATCCAATAGTATTCCAAGTGTTCAACAGGTATTATAATGAATGATGCAATGAATGTCCCAAGATGGGCATGGCAATGAAGGTAAAGTTATTTGATATGCTACGGATATGTACAGGTATGTATGCTAAACTCGTGAGCAATGCCTTGATGAAGAATGACTTATGGTGAGAAAGTTTATGTATATGTATTTATATGAACATATGATAAGTCTGCAAAATGGCTTGAATGATGAATAATATTTATGGCTATGTTATTATGTCTTTGTGTAATTGCATATGGAATCCATGAAATGGTAAGTTCATGATTAGTTGAAAATGAACTTATGATAGTTATCATCCCATTGCATTAAAACAATTTTAGACAACAACCATAGTCTGACTCTGAAAATCCACCAAAAATTGTGGAAATTGAATTAGAACTTGAATAAGATAAGAGATTAAAGCTTATTGAGTCTAGTTTCACATAGAGGAAACGATGTATGCAAAATAATTTTGTATTATAAGATATTTGAAGTTTTGTGAGACAGAGTCAGAGTGATTTTGGGCTCCCCTGTCTTAACTTTGGAAAATAACTAAAAAGTGTATAAAAACGATTATGGGTTATAATTTATATGAATAAATTCTCAATCAGTTTATTTTCAAAAGAAATAGATAGGAACATAATCTGAACCCC
The DNA here is from genome assembly GCF_007990345.1 of Gossypium hirsutum. Taxonomy (NCBI): domain Eukaryota; kingdom Viridiplantae; phylum Streptophyta; class Magnoliopsida; order Malvales; family Malvaceae; genus Gossypium; species Gossypium hirsutum. Next base: position 62,659,947 of record NC_053436.1, on the reverse strand, counting down.
ATACTAAGAGATAAATAAATTTTAGTGAGGAAAGGTTGAAGCTGTCAAATAACAGAATAGGGATAAATTTAAAAAATAAACCGTACTTATTGGCTAGACCAAATATTCTAAAAATTTTATGGTAAGAATAAATGTGAGTATAGTTTTAGGAAAAATTAATGGATCTTAATTTGGAGTTCTGTAGCTCAATATATTAATAATTTAGTGACTATGACATGACTAGAAAGCTTGACTAGAATTTGAGCAAATAGTGGAATTGTGTGCAATTTCAATTGTGTTACTGATACGTGATAGTCGTGACAGGTTTTAAATATTTATAATGAATCGTTCTTGAAAATAATTATTATCACGATGAAGGAAAGTGTACCTATCGAATAGTAGTATAGCTTTAGCAAGACCGGATTATCGAACCCAAAGGAACTAAAAGTACTAGTGTTAACTTTTTTTTTATTATCTAGCCTAAAAAAAAGGGTTTTGTTTACCTAACTAATTAATTAAACTAAGAAATCACAGAAAAGAAATATGGGGAAAATACTTTTTTAGAAAACTTGATTGATTGAGATAATACCTAAGGAAAAATCCACCTAGACTTCACTTGTTATTTGATTCTAAATCGGACGATTTATTCATTCAACTTGTTCCGTAGAGATACCTAAGTTATATTATTATCTCTCTCGAGACTAATAATGTCTCCCCCTAGTTTGAATAATTGAAATATCTTTCTAATTAATGCCTTAGGGATGCATTAACTCGATCTATGGACCCCCTTATTAGGTTTCACCCTAATACGGCAAAATCTTGTCACCCTATCTCTAGGCGCGCAACCAACTCCAATTAGTTATGACAAATGTACTCTTAGGCAGGGTCTATTCCTCCTTTGAATAAGAGCTTAACTTGACTCAATATCCTGGAATATCAAAACAAGAATTAAGAACACATAATTAAGAACAAGTCAAATATTTATCAAACAATTCAGATAATAATAACAAGATCCATCTTGGGTTTCATTCCCCTTAGGTATTTAGGGGTTTTAGTTCATACTAATGAAAGAAACATCTCAAAAGAATAAAAATAACAAAAACATAAGAAAACCCAAAAACTTCTGAGGGAATTTGATGGAAGATCTTCAATCTTAATAGTGAATCTGACTTCTGAGATGGATCGATCGGCTTTCCTTGAGAAATTCTTGCTTCCTCCTGTGCCTCCCCCCGTCTAAGTGCCTCCTCAGGTGTTTAAATAGGCTTTGGAATGCCTAAGAATCTGACTTGGGCTCGGCAGGGACACGTACGTGTGCGATTACTTCAAGCTGTGGTCAAGCCTGTTAAATAGGCATGGGCGTGTGGTCTACCCGTGTGAGTCATGCTTCAATTCTACTAAATTGACACGACAGTGTGGTCTGCCCGTGTGAGGAAGTCCAGGCCGTGTTTGATTTCGTTCGTTGGCCCATTTTCTCTTTTTTGGCCCATTTCTTGTTCCTTTCACTCTCCTATGCTCTCCTAAGTATAAAACATGAAATTAAGGCATTAGGAGCATCGTATTCACCAAATCTAAGGAAAAATCATCCATAAGATGTGTTAAGCACGAGGTAAAAATATCTATAAATTGAGGTTTATCAAATACCCCTACACTTAAGCATCTGCTTGTCCTCAAGCAAAACCCTCAACTCGTAATCAAAATAAATTCTTCTCAACTTATAATTTCTATCTATAATATCTCAAAATAATCCATAGGTAATCGTACATTGAAAATTCAACTGAAAGAACATCAAAGTTTCAAACATTCCAAGTTGAGCTTTTTATTATGAAAACATAGGTGTCTCCCCTCATCTAAGTAATTACCTTTGATTCAAAATATCACAGAGTTTCACATCCTCACTAAAGATTCACTCAAATCACTCGAGGTGTTTAAGTACAATAAATGAAGCACTCAATAGTCAATAATGAACAGTCATTACCACAGGCTTGCATGAAAATCAAATCTCCACCACTATAAATTGAGATGAATCGTCAATCAAAAGGTTTTCAGAGGGATGTAACGTGGCTTTGGTTAGAGTGTGTGGTCAAAAATTGAAAGAAAGGGTTAGAATCAAGATTGAATTGAAAAATTGCCTAACTAGAAAAATGACTAGTCATCAATTGCGTACAACAGAGCTTTTTCTCAGAATATGGAATTTAACTTCTTTAGCTCAGAAGATCACTACTACTAATATGTATACATGTATATATATATTTTTAGAACAAGTCAAATTACAAAATAGAATAAAACATAGCTAAGCAACTACTCCAACTCAAATCTCGACAACAATAGGGATCAAATTAATTTAGGGGATTTCAACAATAATGAGTTATGGGTTAATATTGAGGGTAAATCAATGAATGAGTTGTTAGGTTCAAGGGGGTTCACAAAGGGTTAATTATGAAGGTAGGCTTTTATGGAGTGAGTGGGCTAAACCTAAGTGCCTTTATCATTTTGACATATCAACTCAAATGGTGTGGTCTTGACATGCATAATCAAGCAAGTTCTAAAATAACAATTCAATACTGACGCACTCAAAGCAACAATAAAAGTGAGCATGAAAGAAATATAAGATGCTCTAAAGGCTTAAGATCTCACAAAAATTATGGCTTTTTGATGTTTAAACTTGTGAATTCGAACTCAAGATAATACTTAAACTTGGGGAAACAACCTAAAAGTTTTTAATTCTTCAAAAATCAACTTATCATGCTTGATTCCCTAATGTCTTAAAGTTTAAGCAATCAATGCATAAATGCATATGTTTTAATTCAAGATATATCAATAAACATTATAGACTAATTGGAATTCATTCTAATAATGATATGAGAAGATTGCATGAGAATAAAACAAAATTCAGGGATTTTTCTGATATAAAAGACCCCCCACACTTAAGATGTACATTGTCCTCAATGTACAAAGGTAGATATATTGAAAAAGATAGATTTATAATCATAAGATAGGGAGAGAAGTGAAACTTCCTGAATGATGAATGAATTCCTCGAACTAGAGTTTTGGAGAATAATCGGTATGGGAGTGGAGGGGGATACTTCGGTGGTGGTAGAGGCTTATTAGTCCATAAGTCCTATGCCAAAAGAATATTATGTCTGGTGGTAGCTATGGTCATGGTCGAGCAGGACATGGTAGTCGTGGAGAACCTTTCCAGGTGGAGTTTTTAGTTCCTATGCGAGGATTAGCTTTGGAGCTCTTTCTGATTGTGATAAAATCAGGAACTCTTTAAGAGGTATACTGAAGCATAATTACTCGTAATGAAATAGCCGAAGAATAAAAATTGTAAAAACTCAGGATAAAATAGTATTAAAAGGAAATAAAAAAAGGTGTTTATAGAGAAATTGGGGCACACGGTTGTGGGGCACGCCCGTGTGCTCTAAGCTCAGCCCGTGTGTTTCGTAATTTTTGAAATTAGGCGCATTGGTTTACACGGCCATGTTGCACGGCCGTGTCGATCTCCGTTTCCTTCTCCCACGCCCGTGTATGCAGGCGCACGCCCATGTTATTTTGGCAGTTTCACCCACGGCCATGTCGTACGGCTGTGGCGATTTATCGTAGCCCGTGCTGGGGAAAATCTTTGCCCTATTTCCACATGGTCCTAAGCATGCCCATGTGCTTGGCCGTGTCTGTGTGGTAAACCTGTATTCAAGAGCTTCGTTAGTAAGTTAGGTGTTAAACACTAAATTTAAAGAAGTTAATATAGTTAGTGCTCGGGTTGCCTCCCGAGAAGCACTTATTTATAGTCTAAGCTCGACTTTCCTCTCCATTGAATGATCATGGTGGTTCGAGGAGTTTATACTCCTTATCCTTGCTATGAATCTCATCAAAATCAGGTTTTAGGCGGGTATTGTTTACCTTAAAAGTGCCGAATTTGGGATGACTTACCTTGACTGTTCCAAATGGGAAAATGCTAAGTACCGTAAGAGGAATTTCTTTATTCGGTTTGGCAATGTCAATGTGAGAATCTGTGGCATCTAATGAAACTTTATCTCCTACCTTAAGTTGATTTGGTGAGGCATTGAGCTCGTTCTGGCGTAGTTTTGGTTCATCGTGTTTCCTCGATTTACCTTAAAAGTGCCTAATTTGGGATGACTTACCTCGACTGTACCAAATGGGAAAATACTAAGTACCGTAAGAGGAACTTCTTTATTCGGTTTGGCAGTGTCAATGTGAGGATCTGTGGCATCTAATGAAACTTTATCTCCTACCTTAAGTTGATTTGGTGAGGCATTGAGCTCGTTCTGGCGTAGTTTTGGTTCATCGTGTTTCCTCTGTTTAAATGTAAGCCATTCATCTAACTCTTTGATTTGTAACATTCATTCTTCATGTGTAGATCCTTTGTTGTGGATTGAACATGGCTCATGTATGTCCTTCGAACTTATTTCCTACAAAATAGGTTACACCATATGATCAGTCTTAGTAGAACAATTTGTACAACCACCTTCAATTTTCGATGTGTTGTTCGGGTTGCAAGCTTGAAGGTTGATTGTTTCGTCTCCTACACGAAGTGTGAGTTCATCTATGCCAACGTCAATAATTGTTCTAGCAGTTACTAAAAAGGGCCTTCCCAAAATTAAAGGAACATTACTGTCCTCTTCTATGTCTAAAACAACAAAATCAACTGGGGATATAAATTTGTCAATTTTAACGAGTACGTCTTCAATGATACCCCTAGGAAATCTGACAGTTTTATCTGCTAATTGAATGCTCATCCTAGTTTGTTTGGGTTTCCCTAGACCTAGTTGTTTAAATAATTTTTAAGGCATAACATTGATACTAGCTCCTAGATTAGCCAACACATTATTTACATCTAAACTAAAAATTAAACAAGGAATCGTAAAACTCCCTGGATCTTTTAGTTTGTTGGGTAGCTTATTCTGAAGAATGGCTGAGCAAACCGCGTTCAGCTTCACATGCGACCTTTCATCGAACTTTTGTTTATTTGTTAGAAGCTCCTTTAAAAATTTGACTGCATTTGGCATCTGCGAAAGTGCTTCAATAAACAGTAGGTTAATATGTAGTTTCTTGAAAAGTTTAAGGAATTTACCAAATTGTTCGTCTGAGCGGTCTTTCCTTGTCGTATTGGGGTATGGTACATGAGGTTTATATTCTATACTTACCGATTTTTGTTCATTTTTGCCTACCTCATTCTTACCTTTGCTTACCACTGGTTCTGGCCTTGGTTTTGTCACTAACCCTTCCTCATTTTGAATGGTAATTGCGTTGAGTTGCTCGCTTGGGTTGGATTTAGTGTTGCTTGGCAGGCTACCTTGTGGTCATTCGGAAATCAACTTGGCGAGCTATCCAATTTGAGTTTCGAGCCCTTGGATCGATGCTTGTTGATTTTTGAGTGTCGTCTCGGTATTCTAAAAATGAGTCTCTGACACCGAGATGAAGTTGGTTAGCATCTCCTCAAAGTTTAGCTTTTTCTCCTGCTGGTATGGTGGTTGCTGAAAGCCTGGAGGGGGTGGTGGTTTCTGATTTCCTTGGCCTCCCCATGAAAAATTTGGGTGATTCCTCCAACCTGCATTGTATGTATTACTATAAGGATTGTTTTGAGATCGAAGATTATTACCCATGTAATTTAACTACTCGTTCTCCACGTTATGGCCATAAGGTGGGTATTCTGAATTGCTCGATCCACCTCCATTTGCTTCGCACTACATTACTGGGTGAACCTGTGAAGAACTAAGAAAATCATCAATTTTCTTATTCAAGAGTTCTACCTGATTAGAGAGCCTGGTGACCGAATCGACGTTATAAACACCGGTTGTTTTCATTGGCTTTGTCCTCATGACTTGTCACTGATAGTTATTCAGTGACATCTCCTCTATAAATTCATAGGCATCTTCAGGTGTTTTATTATTGATGGTTCGGCCAGCAGCTGCGTCAACCATTTATCGAGTTGAAGGATTCAGGCCATTATGAAAAGTTTGAACCAGTAGCCAGAGTGGTAACCCATTGTGAGGGCATCTTTACAAAATGTAACGCCCCGTACCCGAGACCGTTGCCGGGGTCGAACACGAGGTGTTAACGGACTTAATTCATTACTTAAATAGCTCATACAATTTATTTTAAAATTTCCAGACAAGCTGTCTAACTGCTTCACAGTCGCTTTAAAAATCATATCTCGAGTTCCGAAACTAAAAATCCAATTCTGTAAATTTTTCCTGAAACTAGACTCATATATATATCTAGTAATATTTTTCTAGAATTTTTGGTCAGGCCAATTAGTACAGTTTATTAGTTAAAGTCTCCCCTATTTCAGGGTTCAACTACTCTGAACCCTGTGTATTACGAATCAGATATCTCCCTGTACAATTTATGGTGAATTTCCAAAGTCAGAACAGGGGATCCAGAAATCGCTCTGGCCCAGTTTCACAAAAAATTAAACATCTCATAAAATATAACTCATATACCTGTTTTGTTCCATTCATATGAAAATAGACTCATAATTATTTAATTCCATATTTTATTCATCATCTAATTATATCTCTACTATTTTTAATGATTTTTCAAACTTACGTCACTGCTGCTGTCTTAATCTATTTTATGGTAAATTTTACCTATTTCATGGTTTCCATGGATTAGCTAGTAATTTGACATACATAACACCAAATATGATCATGATTAGCCATTCCAATGGCTAATCATTACCAAGCATTTCCATACCACTCAATAACCATATCATAAGACCATATATACAAAATCATTATAATGCTATACATGCCATACTCAAAATATACAAGCCATTATGCCAAGATGGTATACGGATTGTGTGAGCGAGCCTCCGACCGTTCCCGATTTTCGAGCTGGCTTGTCAAAACTATGAGGAATGAAAAGGAGGGAGTAAGCATAAATGCTTAATAAGTTCACATGCAAATAGCAAGTAACATAACCATATAAGCAAACATAAAACATCATTTGCATAATCATCACCAAGACATTCATATCACATTTTCATTTATCATCTTACCATATTGTTGTTATATCGATTTTTCAACCCAAAGGTTAAGCACATACCTGTTCAAAGTACCCATTTCACAACACTTACCAATACGTCCCTTTCATCTTGAGTATTCCTCCATTTCAGTAGAACTTTACCCGTTGAACACATCAAAATATAATTCGGATACAAGGAAAGTTTGCACATAAGTGCCACATATGTAGCCAAGCTACCATGTAACCCGCCCATAAGCGAACTCGGACTCAACTCAACGAGCTCGGGCGTTCGCATCCATAAGTGAACTCAGAATCAACTCAACAAGCTCGGATGCCTAGTTACATCTCACGAACTCGGACTCAACTCAACGAGTTCGGACGCTCGCATCCATAAGTGAACTCAGACTCAACTCAACGAGTTCGGATGCCCAAATATCCCAGTGACATGTCACTTGTATCCTAATCTATTCCTAAGGTTCAAACGAGATTTTTTCCTCGATCTCACATCTTTGCCGTCTTCCACGGAATATCGAAATCGATACTTCGGTGATAGTTCATACTCATCAAGTAATTGACATAATTACATATTATTCAACAATAACCACAAAGCATAATATTTCATGATAATAATCGGCATCATATCATATAAACAACATTAAATTGCTTAAAATGACAATTATGTTACTACATTTACACATGAACTTACCTCGTATGCGAAAATGGCTACTTTTACCATTTCGTCCACAACTTGGTATTTTCCCCATTTTAGCCCGGATTTCAGTTTTCCTTGCTCTATCATTTAAAATATAGTCTAATTAGGACTCACATTATTCAAATTGACCCAAAATCATATTTTGGAAAAATTACAATTTTGCCCCTAAACTTTTGCATATTTACACTTTTGCCCCAAAGCTCGTAAATTAAACTTCAGCCTATTTTCTTATGTTTTATGACATGCTGATCATTTTTCCCTTCTATGGCAACATCAAATTCTCACTCTAACATGTACTTATGACTATTAGGTATTTTTACCGATTAAGCCCTTTTGCTCGTTTTCACTTAAAACCGAGTAGCACAAGTTGTCTAACATAATTTAAAACCTCATATTCTATCATAAAACACCAAAATACACAAATTTCACCTATGGGTATTTTTCCAAATATAAACCCTAGGTTAAATTATTACTAGCATAAGCTAAATCGAGCTACCGGGACTCCAAAAACGTAAAAATCATTAAAAACGAGGCTAGAACGGACTTACAATTTTGCTTGGAATCTTGAAAAACCCTATCCATGGTTTCTCCTTGCTATATTCGGCCATGGGGTTGAAGATGAGCAAAATTGGCTTTTAATTTTGTATTTTAATTCATTTTACCCCTAAATGACCAAAATGCCTTTACTACTAAACTTTCCAAAAATTCAATCCATGTCCAATTTTTGTCCAAGACTTAGAAATTGGTAAAATTCTATTTAAGACCTCCTAATTAATATTTCAAAACAATTTCATACTAGAAACTTCTAGAATTAAGTTTTGCAAATTATTCGATTTAGTCCCTAATTTCAATTTAAGCATTTTATGCATAAAATTTCTTCACAAAATTTTCATATCATAGACCTTAAAATAATCATAAAATAATTATTTCTATCTCGCATTTTGTGGTCACGAAACCACTATTCCGACTAGGCCCAAAATCAGGATATTACAACTCTCCCCCTTTAGGGATTTTCGTCCTCGAAAACCTTACCAGAAAAGTGGTCTTCACTTTTAATCTCATATTCGGTGCCGAAGAACTTGCACTTAGACTGTACCTCCAATACATCTCTTCAATTTCTCATATGATCTAAAAGCTTACAGTCTCAACACTCAACTGTTCTTAAATTTTCAACCCTTCTCAGTTTCCCATGATATCATGACATAAAACTCGGATCTTAACTTGATTAATGGAGACCGGAATTCCAAGAAATCCAACAATCAAAGAGACCTAAAATTCCATGAATCTGATGAGTAGGACTTCATTCAATACAGATATGATTTATAGATCTTGCCAAACATTTAACAATAGGATACATCACATTTTCCTCTTTCCGCCATGCAAATAATTCTGATATGGCCTCAAGAATAATCCTTCTCATTTCCATCCCAATATCAACACTGACAAGGATAATTTTGATAGATCCCAATGCTCGGCTTTAACCCCTTTAACAACTCCGATTTTATGTAACATCGAATGCTCTAAACTATCACATTACCTCACTGTCTTGAAACACATCACAATTCATACAACAATACATTACTGAAAATCAGGAAGTCTTTACTCAATGTAGACTAGTCTAGTTCAGACGATTCGGTTACCAATATTCTCATCTATCCAAACTTTGTCAACATGTAATAAACTTTTCAGCTTTCACAAGACGAAAACCTTATCATTCGTAGTGACTTTAACTAATATCCAACTCTTTCTAATAAATATACACTTCTCGTTCAGACTATTTACTCTTTTATCAGTACAAAAATGAAATTATATTATCAGACTTGAGAAAAATAATCCTGACATAATTGTCACATGAAATCTTTCAAATAAATAATTCACCATACCAACTGAAACTCGCGCTTTTATCACCTATGCCTTTACTGATGTCAAATCCTTACACAGAAATTAGAAAAATCCCGATACTAAAATCACCACATTACCAAGATCAAATTAGAAGTATAGTCATATTTGACATGATTATCACGAGCTGAAGAACGTACTTCGAACATGAGTCATAATTGACAAATTATAGAGCAAAGATAACAAGAAAACCGAATAAAGAAATCCAAGATAGAGAAACCCGGAATAAAGAAATCCAGAATAAAGAGATCCAGGATAAAGAAACCCAAGATACGATACTATGCCGAAGAATCGAAAACCAAACTCATAGAGAAAATACGGAATACCCCGATAATTCTTCAAAGAAAGAAAGTCCAGAAGAAAACATCATTTAATCCCACTGAAATCAAATATAACAAGATCAATATATCTTCGCAAACATATATATCAGATGAAGCATCAAGTAGAAGAAATAGAATCATAATATCATATGTATTCTCTCATCAATTCTTATCAGACGAAAGGAAATAGAATACCCGATGAAATAGAGCAATATAAATTATAAACCAGTCAGACTACCAATGCTTTCATCCAACACCAAAATTAGAAGACATTCCCATATAACAAGAATTTCTTCAGAATATCAATAGCCATAGAAATATTTCTGAGAACGGGTAAACACATAGAACATCTCAAAAGAGACTGCTAAATCTGTCCAGTCATAACTGTCACACTCAGATAGTTCACATTTCAAATATCATTTCCCCAACTAGTTCTGTCGTCACAAATTTCATATTAAACCATTCACTAAAGAAGGCCAGTTCTGAATAAATTTCGATTTACACTTATCTCGACCTTGCACCTGAGTAATTCGATTTACCAAAGAGAATTCCTTCTGTAACTGGGACAGTGCATAATTCCAATAATCTTTATATCAATCCGATACTTTACTGGCTCTGACTTTACTTATCATCTCATTTTCAATCTCTGATCATACTTATAATTATTCTATCACTGAACTCTTTGGGTTCTCAACCGGAAACTTATTCAATACAAATCTCATGAAATTCCATTATAAGTACCACTTCGGTAAGGGGGAGGGGTTGTAGGACCTCTGACTCGACTTTCTTATACATACACATATAACAAAACTTCCATCATTATAGCAACATCATCAAAATCATGTCATTCATTCAGGCAATGCAACATTCATGTTGGCTTACACAAATTTTCCTATTGTCCCATTTAGACAATATACTTATGCATACATTCTATGTTTTCTAGATAGCTTTACTTATCCATTCATTTAATTAAATTAATTCATGCTCATGACATCATATAAGGCCAAACAAACATAGATATTTGCATCACAATCACAACTTTCATTTCGTGCATCATCATGTACATATCATTACAATCATATAATTCAGTCCAACAATTTAACATAGATAAGTTCATTTCATTATAATTCTTTATCTCATAAAAATTATATACCATTAACATTCATCAACATTCGACATCCAATTAAGACAAGGACATTTTCATTCGTATCATAATATTATGACCTTTATTCATACCTCTACTACTTTCTATTTACTCCGTTCATCTTATCAAGTAAGCCACATACACTACATCATATGAGCATTAAGCAAATATGGATATTTATCACATATGTATCATAAACTTTTATTCGTACTTTTCTGAACCGAGACTTATCATAATCATAATTTTACTCAAATACCTTCACATAACATTGAACATGGTCCGCGCAGCTCGGTTGGAGAGTACCCTGCCTAAATAAGACGGTACTCATAAGCGTCGGAAGACATCACACTATCACAGATCAATGGCATGTATAGCTAAACTTTTACACATGCTAGGTTAGTCCGAGAACTGACTAAACCAGCTCTGATACCACTAAATGTAACGCCCCGTACCCGAGACCATTTTCGGAGTCGAACACGAGGTGTTAACGGACTTAATTCATTACTTAAATAGCTCATACAATTTATTTTAAAATTTCCAGACAAGTTGTCTAACTCCATCACAGTCGCTTTAAAAATTATATCTCGAGTTTCGAAACTCAAAATCCAATTCCATAAATTTTTCTTGAAACTAGACTCATATATCCATCTAGTAATTTTTTTCTAGAATTTTTGGTCGGGCCAATCAGTACAGTTTCTTAGTTAAAGTCTCCCCTGTTTCAGGGTTCGACTACTCTGCCCTCTGTGTATTACGAATCAGATATCTCCCTGTACAGAGCTTCAATGACTATGACGTTTGTTTCTAATAAAACTAGACTCAATAAGGAATCTGTACATATAAATCATGACTTCTAATTACCTTTGTACAATTTATGGTGAACTTCCAAAGTTAAAACAGGGGATCCAGAAATCGCTCTGAACCTGTTTCACAAAAATTTAAACATCTCATAAAATATAACTCATATACCTGTTTTGTTCCATTCATATGAAAATAGGCTCATAATTCTTTAATTCCATATTTTATTCATCATCTAATTATATCTATACTATTTTTAATGATTTTTCAAACTCATGTCACTGCTGCTGTCTTAATCTATTTTATGGTAAATTTTACCTATTTCATGGTTTCCATGGATTAGCTAGTAATTTGACATACATAACACCAAATATGATCATGATTAGCCATTCCAATGGCTAATCATTACCAAGCATTTCCATACCACTCAATAACCATATCGTAAGACCATATATACAAAATCATTATAATGCTATACATGCCATACTCAAAATATACAAGCCATTATGCCAAGATGGTATACGGATTGTGTGAGCGAGCCTCCGACCGTTCCCGATTTCTGAGCTGGCTTGTCAAAACTACAAGGAATGAAAAGGAGGGAGTAAGCATAAATGCTTAATGAGTTCACATGCAAATAGCAAGTAACATAACCATATAAGCAAACATAAAACATCATTTGCATAATCATCACCAAGACATTCATATCACATTTTCATTTATCATCTTACCATATTGTTGTTATATCGATTTTTCAACCCGAGGGTTAAGTACATACCTGTTCAAAGTACCCATTAATGAAAAAGAGGGAGTAAGCATAAATGATTAATAAGTTCACATGCAAATAGCAAGTAACATAACCATATAAGCAAACATAAAACATCATTTGCATAATCATCACCAAGACATTCATATCACATTTTCATTTATCATCTTACCATATTGTTGTTATATCAATTTTTCAACCCGAGGGTTAAGTACATACCTGTTCAAAGTACCCATTTCACAACACTTACCAATACGTCCCTTTCATCTTAAGTATTCCTCCATTTCAGTAGAACTTTACCCGTTGAACACATCGAAATATAATTCGGATACATGGAAAGTTTGCACATAAGTGCCACATATGTAGCCAAGCTACCATGTAACCCGCCCATAAGCGAACTCGGACTCAACTCAACGAGCTCGGGCGTTCGCATCCATAAGTGAACTCGGACTCAACTCAACGAGCTCGGATGCCTAGTTACATCTCACGAACTCGGACTCAACTCAACGAGTTCGGACGCTCTCATCCATAAGTGAACTCGGACTCAACTCAACGAGTTCGGATGCCCAAATATCCCAGTGACATGTCACTTGTATCCTAATCTATTCCTAAGGTTCAAACGAGATTTTTTCCTCGATCTCACATCTTTGCCGTCTTCCACGGAATATCGAAATCGATACTTCGGTGATAGTTCATACTCATCAAGTAATTCAAATAATTACGTATTATTCAACTATAACCACAAAGCATAATATTTCATGATAATAATCGGCATCATATCATATAAACAATATTAAATTGCTTAAAATGACAATTATGTTACTACATTTACACATGAACTTACCTCGTATGCGAAAATGGCTACTTTTACCATTTCGTCCACAACTTGGTATTTTCCCCATTTTAGCCTGAATTTCAATTTTCCTTGCTCTATCATTTAAAATATAGTCTAATTAGGACTCAAATTATTCAAATTGACCCAAAATCATATTTTGGAAAAATTACAATTTTGCCCCTAAACTTTTGCATATTTACACTTTTTCCCCAAAGCTCGTAAATTAAACTTCAGCCTATTTTCTTATGTTTTATGACATGCTGATCATTTTTCCCTTCTATGGCAACATCAAATTCTCACTCTAACATGTACTTATGACTATTAGGTATTTTTACTGATTAAGCCCTTTTGCTCGTTTTCACTTAAAACCGAGTAGCACAAGTTGTCTAACATAATTTAAAACCTCATATTCTATCATAAAACACCAAAATACACAAATTTCACAGATGGGTATTTTTCCAAATATAAACCCTAGGTTAAATTATTGCTAGCATAAGCTAAATCGAGCTACCGGGACTCCAAAAACGTAAAAATCATTAAAAATGAGGCTAGAACGGACTTACAATCGAGCTTGAAAGCTTGAAAAACCCTATCCATGGTTTCTCCTTGCTATATTCGGCCATGGGGTTGAAGATGAGCAAAATTGGCTTTTAATTTTGTATTTTAATTCATTTTACCCTTAAATGACCAAAATGCCCTTACTACTAAACTTTCCAAAAATTCCATCCATGTCCAATTTTTGTCCAAGACTTAGAAATTGGTAAAATTCTATTTAAGACCTCCTAATTAATATTTCAAAACAATTTCATACTAGAAACTTCTAGAATGCAAGTTTTGCAAATTATTCGATTTAGTCCCTAATTTCAATTTAAGCACTTTATACATAAAATTTCTTCACAAAATTTTCACACAATCATGCAATCATATCATAGACCTTAAAATAATCATAAAATAATTATTTCTATCTCGGATTTTGTGGTCACGAAACCACTATTCCGACTAGGCCCAAAATCAGGATATTACACAAAAGGTCCTTATATCTCTCCCATGCATCGTAGAGTGTTTTTAAATCCATTTGCACAAAAGAAGAGATATCATTACGTAATTTGGCTATTTTTGCCGGGGGAAAATATTTTAATAAAAACTTTTCGGTTATTCATTCCCAAGTAGTGACTGACCCTCATGGTAACAAGTTCAACCATTGTTTAGCTTTATTCCTTAACAAAAAGGGAAACAACCGAAGGCGAATAGCGTCATTAGAAACGCCATTAATTTTAAAAGTATCGTAAAATTCTAGGAAATTTACCACGTGAGCGTTGGGATCCTTGTCCTACAAACCATCAAACTGAACAAACTGTTGTATCATTTGAATTGTGTTAGGTTTCAGTTCAAAATTATTTGTAGCAATAACAGGTCTAACTATACTTGACTCAGTTATTGTTAAATTAGGTTTAGCATAATCATACATAATACGTAGAGCAGGATTCCGATTTACTAGATCAGTAGCAATCACAGGAGGTAGCGAATTTTCTTGGTTTTCAGCCATCTCCTCGGTTGTGGTTGAAGTATCGTCCTCTTGCTCATCCTCTGTGTATCTTAAGCTTCGCCTTATTTCTCTTTGGTTTCTGCAAACTGTACGATCGATCTCAATGTCAAAAAGTAATGGTCCTGACGGGTTTCTTCTAGTCATAAATTATAAGAACCTGCCAGAAAAAGGGAAAAAGAAGAATTAGTAATAAAAATTAGAATAAAATTTAAATTGCAGTAAAAATAAATGGCTAAAGTAATAAAAATCGAGTGTTCCTAATATCTTAGTTCCCTGGCAACGGTGCCAAAAACTTGATACGTGATATTCGTGATAGGTTTTAAATATTTATAATGAATCGTTCTTGAAACTAACTATTATCACGATGAAGGCAACTGTAGCTATCTAACAGTAGTATAGCTTTAGCAAGACTTGATTATCGAACCCAAAGGAACTAAAAGTACTAGTATTAACTTTCTTTTTATTATCTAGCCTAAAAAATAAAAGGGTTTTGTTTATCTAACTAATTAATTAAACTAAGACATCACAGAAAAGAAATATGGGGAAAAACTTTTGTGGAAAACTCGATTCATTAAGACAATCCTAAGGAAAAATCCACCTAGACTTCACTTGTTATTTGACTCTGAATTGGACGATTTATTCATTCAACTTATTCTGTAGAGATCCCTAAGTTATATTATTATCTTTCTCGAGACTAACAGCGTCTAACCCTAGTTTGAATAATTGAAATCTCTTTCTAATTAACGCCCTAGGGTTGCATTAACTCGATCTATGGATCCCCTTATTAGGTTTCACCCTAATCCAGCAAAATCTTGTCACCTTATCTCTAGGTGCACAACCAACTCCGCTTAATTATGACAAATTTACTCTTAGACAGGGTCTATTCCTCCGCTAAATAAGAGCTTAACTTGAATCAATATTCTGGAATATCAAAACAAGAATTAAGAACACATAATTACGAACAAGTCAAATATTTATCATACAATTCAGATAATAATAACAAGATCCATATTGGGTTTCATTCCCCTTAGGTATTTAGGGGTTTTAGTTCATACTAATGAAAAAAAACATCTCAAAAGAATAAAAATAACAAAAACATAAGAAAACCAAAAACTCCTGAGGGAATTTAAAGGGAGATCTTCAGTCTTAATAGTGAATCCGACTTCTGAGATGGATCGATCGGCTTTCCTTGAGCAATTCTTGCTTCCTCCTGTGCCTGCCCCCGTCTAAGTGCCTCATCAGGTGTTTAAATAGGCTTTGGAATGCCTAAGAGCCCTCAAAATTAGCCTTTTTCAAATTGGACTAAACTTGGGCTCAGTAGGGACACGCCCGTGTGCGATTACTTCAGGCCGTGGTCAAGCCTGTTAAATAGGCACAGGCGTGTGGTCTACCCGTGTAAGTCGTGCTTCGATTCTTCCAAATTGACACGGCCGTGTCGTCTGCCTGTGTGAGGAAGTCCAGGCCATGTTTGATTTCGTACGGTGGCCCATTTTCTCTGTTTTTGGCCCGTTTCTCATTCCTTTCGCTCTCCTATGGTCTCCTAAGTATAAAACATGAAAGTAAGGCATTAGGAGCATCGAATTCACCAAATCTAAGGAAAAATCATCCATAAAATGTGTTAAGCATGGGGTAAAAATATGTATAAATTGCGGTTTATTAGTTACCATGAGAACATGTTGATAAACTTGCTTATTATTTTCATATGGACTTACTAAGCTATAAAGCTTACTCCCTCATTTCCAGTTCGTTAGTGTTGACAGGTGAGCTCGAGGTTGGAGATCGTCGGAGGCAGCATCACACTATCAAGCTTTCACTTTCGAGGTATTGGTGAATCTTAAACGTCTTCAAGTGAGTGGCCTGTATAGAAACTTAGTTATTGATATGTGTTCTTACGATTTGGCCAAGATGTTGGCTTATATTAGTACATTGTATATAGCCATGAGATGTGGCTTCTGATGGTCATGGCTTGTAAGCCTATTTATCCAAGTTATGTATTGATGCCTTGTGATATGGTTATGTGATTATATTTGTCTGATATGAATGGTTAGTATTACGGTATGTATGCTTGATGAATGTTTTATGACCAAACGAAGTGGTTATAATCAAAGAATAAAAGTGTGATATGGCAATAAGTCAATAATGCTAGAAGGTGAAATTGGTGTGGAATGACTTAGGTAAGCATGGTATAAATATTTAAGTAATAATCAAAATGACATGTTTAATTGATTGTGAATTGGTGTGTTTAGACTTGGTATAAAATGAGTAAGCAAAACACATGTATGATGATATATGAATATTAGAATTGAGTCTTAATGGAGGATGTTTAATCATTTACTTGATGCTACATTGTATGTGTCTGTAATGTATTTAAGTATGTGAGGTATTAATGGTAACAAAAAGGCTTGGAAAATAGCCTAAGTGCTAGCCACACGGGCAGAGACACGGCCATGTGTCTCAACTGTGTGGAGGACACGACCTAGCACATGGGCGTGTGATTTGGCCAAGTGACTCAATTTGTTTTGTTGACATCACAAACATAGAGTTATACGGCCTGAGGACATGGGCATGTTGGAGACACACGAGCATGTGACCCTGTTTCATGAAAATTTTTATAAGTTTCCCAAAACTTTCTAAAGTTCTCGATTTAGTCCTGAACCACCCCGATGTATGTTTTAGGCCTCGAAGGCCCGTATAAGGGACAATATACGTGTATTTGAAAAGTTTTAATTTTGGCTGAAATTTTGTAACTCGGTTTTGCATGATTGTGAATGTTTAAGTCCAGTAACGCTTTGAACCTTGTCTCGGCGTCGGATACGGGTAAGGGGTGTTACATTTAGTCGTATCAGAGCTATGGTTTAGTCGGTTCTCAAACTAACCTAACATGCATGAGAATCTAGCTATACATGCCACCAATCTGTGATAGTGTAATATCTCCCGACGCGAATGAGAATCCTCTTGTTTAGACAAAGGTACTTTCCAACCGAGCTACACCGACCATGTTAAATGTGAAGCTAAGGTATTCGGGTAAAGTACAGTTATGATGAGCCTAAACTCAGAAAAGTACGAATAAAAGTTCATGATATGTATGTGATAACATGTGAGATAAAAGTTTATTTTGGGAGGACACTCATGCTTGTTTGATGTTTATATGATATTGTGAACTTGACTTGTTTGATAAAGTGAATGTGATAAAAAGAAATTCATAAAGGTATGAATAAAGGCTCATAATATCATGTTACGGATGGAAATTTCATTGTCCCAATTGGACGTTGAATGTTGATGAATTTCAATGATATATTTAACTGAGACAAGGGATTATAATGTAATGAACTTATCTATGTTAAATTGATGGATTGATTCATGTGAATGTAATGATATGTATACGATGATGTGCAAGATAAAAGTTTAGACTATAATTTACTTATCCATGTCTGTTTGCCCCTCATATGATATTACGTGCCTGACTTGTTTAATTGAATGAAAATGATAAGTAAAGTTGTTCAGAATCCATAGAATTCATGCATAAGTGCACTAGTTTAAATAAGATAATTGGAAAGTTTGAGTAATGCAAACGTGAATGATGATTTGTCTGAAGTGAATGATGTGCTTGTGAAAAATATTACTATGATGATAAAATGGTGTTATATATAAATTGTAACACCCCTTAACCAAGTCCAAGACTGGAGCTGGGCATGAGGCATTACCTGACTTAAATGCATGCATTCAGTCTTTTCTGAAATGTAAAAACTAGGTCAAATTAAAACTCTCCTTTCATAGTTCGTTGATTCCTAATATTGGCATACGAGGCCCAAATCATACCTTGGAAACGGTCTGGGAGTTAATTCGATCACTTATGAAAACTTTGGAAAATATCACTTGAAACAAGGCACACGCTTGTGTGGAAAGGGCAACATGCCCGTATGGTCATTATAACATGGCCGTGTTAATGGCCCGTGTGACACATACGGCCTAAGCATCTAGGGACACGCCTGTGTCCCATGGCCATGTGAATTAAATTCTAAATGCAAACCTACAGGGGTTTTCACACGGCCTGACATACGCTGTGTCTATAACCCGTGTCTCTCACACTGCCATGACACGCCTGTATCTTGCTCTTGTCTAAAACCTTGACATTCTGTTTCTGAAATCAGCACCCAATTTGGGGCACACGGCCAAGGCACATGCCCGTGACCAGAGGTCGTGACCTCCACATGGCTAAGATACACGGCCATGTCTCTGCCCGTGTGTTTACTACCATGCATTCTGACTTGCAAATTTTACGTGCAGGGGACACATAGCCGAACAACACGCCCGTGGGGCTGACCGTGTGTCACACATGGCCTAGACACACACCCATGTGTCTTTCCGTGTGGACAATATAAGGCTATCTACCAAGCCCTTGCCACCCTGAAACAAAATATAACATTAACCAACACATCAAAGATTAAGTTAATATGATTTATCAACCAACCAACCATAGCTAAGACCCATATACATTACATATAATCAACCATGCCAACAATTTCACATTCATGAAAGGCTAGCTTGCATTCACATAATAACTTTCAATATTAGCCATTTTCCATGGCCTTATACAAAATAAATCAAATGCTAAAGTAAGCCAACATATTTGGCCAATTAACAATGACACAAAACTCAAAAGTCAAGGTCCTATACATGCCATAATCAAAATAAAAGATCTAACTATACCAAGTGCTTCGGATGATAGTGTGACTGGCTTATTCAATGTAGAGATGATCTTCGAGCTACTATGGCGGTACTATAAGAAAATGGAAAGGGAAAAAGGGTAAGCATAGAGCTTAGTAAGTTGCATGAAAATAAACAAAAACTACTTATCATAAAGCAATATGCTCATAACCTTTCATAGATTATTCATGAATACCATAAATAAACGCAAGAACAACTTATCATCACCATCCCATACAACTCATATTGTATACATTGAGCCCATGCATACATTTCAATTAGGTACCTGTACCACTCATCACATGATCATGAATTTTCTCATTTTGATATAAATCATACACCTTTTGTTGAACCATTTGCAATGCTACTGAATACTCAATAGCCCAAACATGGGTTAAAATACCGACGCCATGTCTTAGACATTGTCTTACACTGGCTCTCATTTATTAGTGTCGATGCCATGTCCCAGGCAGGTCTTACACTAGCTTGTATATCGCAAGGCCGATGCATGTCCCAGACATGTCTTACACTAGCTCTCGTCTCAATGCCGATGCATGTCCCAGACATGTCTTACACTGGCTTAAATATCTCGAGGCCGGTGCACGTCCAGATATTTCTTACACTGGCTCTCATACTGTGGCTGATGCATGTCCCAAACATGTCTTACGCTAGCACACATATTACCCATTATCACGATACAAATATCCAAGTCTATTTTAAAGGTTCAACGAAAGTCTTTACTACGTAATTTTCTCAACTTGTATTCTCATATTCCAAAAATCAAGACAATTTATGTCATATCATTTAAAATACACATGATAAAGATATAGTTGCATTATTAACATACAACTTACCTCATATTACAAAATGTAGGCGGCTAGACGATTTACTCAACTTGCTTGGCCTTCCCCCGGTCCAAGTCCCGTTTTCGTGTTTCTTGATCTAAAATAATAAAAATTCACTCATTTAACTCTAAATAAATTTAAGCAATCATAAGTTCAAATTTTTGGCAAAATGACCATTTTGCCCTTAGTCTTTCACAAAATGACCATTTTACTCCTAGGCTCAAAATTTGATTTTTATCGAATTTCTTCAAATCTTAAGCCTAGCCGAACCTTTTTTACTCTTATAGTGACCTAAAATTCCCATTGTTTCACAACATTACTATCCATTTTACAAACTTTACAAAATGGTCCCTTTTAAGGTTTTCATGAGAAGTTCTTTCACAAAAGTTATTCACTAAACCTCTAAGATTCATTTTCTTCCATAAAAACTCAGCAAACATCATAAATCCTTTCATGGCAAAACCCTACACTATTAACCATTTTGCAAAATGGTCCCCTCATTAGCTAGCTCATGTTGCAAGGGTTCCAAAAGTACAAAAATTATCAAAAATAACCTTCAAATTGACTTACTTGCAAGAGGATAGCTTGTCTAAAATTTTAAAGCTCCAAGAACCCTTATTTTGCTGAGAATTTCAGTGAAGAAGAAGGGGTGAAAGGGATGATATCATTATTTTTCTATTTATTTCTTTTTACTCAATTTAGTCACCAAATTTTCACCTAACATTGACTTTTCTATCCCTTTATCTCCTATGGCCGGTCATGCCTCTTTAAAGGGTCTAATTGCCCTTTAAAGACCCCCAATTTAAGTTCTCTAGCTATTTGACACCTTTAGCTATCAAAATAGGACTTTTGCATTTTATGCGATTTAGTCTTTTTTCGCAATTATGCTCACAAACGCTAAAATTACTTCACCAAATTTTTCATGCACTAATATAGACATGCTATAACTCTAAAATAATAATAAAATACTTTCTTCGACTTTGGATTGGTGGTCTCGAAGCCACTGTTCTGACTAAGCCTAAAATTGGGCTGTTATAATTCTCCCCCTTAGGGATTTTCATCCACGAGAATCTTACGGGTGAACAAATTCGGGTATTGGTCTCTCATGGTCTCCTCGGGTTCCCATGTCGCTCCCTCGACTCCATGTCTATACCACAAAACCTTCAGGAGTGCTACACTTTTATTCCTCAATTTCTTGACCCCTCGATCCAAAATCTTGATCGGTTCTTTACCATAGTTCATATCCAGACTTATTTCAATTTCTTCTGGTGAAATCATGTGTGAGGGGCCAGATCGGTAGCAGCGCAACATCGATACATGGAACACATCATGAATTTTCTCTAGCTCACTAGACAAGGCTAATCGGTATGCTATTGGTCCAATTTTCTTAGTCACCTCATAAGATCCAATAAACTGCAGACTCAGCTTGCCCTTTTTACTGAATCTAAGAACTTTTCTCCATGGGGATACCTTTAAAAACACCTTATCACCAACTTGAAACTCAATATCTTTTCGTTTCAAATCAGTGTAGGATTTCTGTCTATCTGATGCAGCTCTCAGGCAATCACAAATCATCTTAACCTTTTTTTTAGTTTCTCTGACTAAGTCAACCACATGAATCTGATTCTCTTTAAGTTCTGTCCAATATAAGGGCATCTGACACTTACGCCCATACAAAGCCTCATAGGGCACCATTTTCAAACTCGACTAATAACTATTGTTATAGGCGAATTCAACTAGCGGCAAATACCTTTCTCAGTTGCCTTGGAACTCGAGAATGCAATATCGCAACGTATCTTCTAAGATCTAAATGACTCTCTTCAACTGACCGTTAGTTTGCGGGTGAAATGCTGTACTAAAATTCAGATTCATTCCCAATGCCTCTTGCAACTTCTTCCAAAATCGCGAGGTAAACCTCAGATCTCTATCCGAAATAATCGACAAAGGTACTCCACGGAGTCTCACAATCTCAAAAACGTATAGATTAGCTAATTTCCCCAGTGAAAAGTCGGTACGCACCGGTATAAAATGTGCCGACTTAGTAAGTCTATAAACAACGACCCAAATGTAATACTTTTTCCTTGGCGTTAAGGGTAATCCCGATACAAAAACCATGGTTACCCAGTCCCATTTTCACTCGAGAACCATCATAGGTTGAAGTAATACTGAGGGTACTTGGCACTCGACCTTCACTTGTTGGCAAATCAGACACTTAGAAACAAACTTAGAAATGTCTCTTTTTATCCCCGACCACCAGTACATTTTCTTCAACTCGTTATACATTTTCCCACTACCTGTATGGATAGACAAACAACTACTATGTGTCTCTCATAAAATCCTCTAAATAAGCTCACTGTCCTTGGGTAAATAAATTCTCTCTCGGAACATCATGCAATCGTCGGTACTAATACTAAACTCTGATTCATTTCCCATTTCACACTAAGCCATCTTAGCTTACAATTCCTTATCACCTTTTTAAGCTTAACAAACCTCTTGCAAGAACATCGGTTTAGCTCTCAACTCTGCCAGTATCGAACCATCACTAGTCACGACCAACTGAGCATTCATAACCCTCAGGGTGAACAATGACTTTCTACTCAAAGCGTCAATGACTACATTTGCCTTCCCCCGGTGATAGTCTATTATCAACTCATAGTCTTTTATCAACTCCTACCATCTTCTTTGTCATAAATTCAGCTCTTTTTGAGTCATCAAATACTTTAGACTTTTATGGTCAGTGAATACCCGACATCTCTCACCATACAAATGCTCTCTCCAAATCTTTAATGCGAATACTATAGTTGCTAGCTCCAAATCGTAGGTTGGGTAATTTCTCTCGCCTAGCTTAAGTTGTCTCAAGGCATATGCTATCACTTTTCCTTCATGCATGAGCACGCACCCCAATCCATTTAAGGAGGCGTCACTATATACGACAAATTCTTTCCCCGATTCTAGTTGCACAAAAACTGAAGCCTCGGTCATCAAAGCCTTTAATTTCTCAAAACACTGTTGGCACTTCTCTGTCCATTCAAACTTGACATCCTTTTCTAACAACCTTGTCGTCGAAGTAGCTATCATAGAGAATCCATTCACGAATCTTCTATAGTATCCAGCTAAACCTAGAAAGCTTCGAACCTCTATCATATTCCTCGGCGATTTCCACTCAACAATAGATGAGATCTTGCTTGGGTCAACTCAAATTCCATATCCCGACACAATGTGTCTTAAGAATCTGTCATCTTTAAGCCAAAATTGCATTCACATAATAACTTTCAATATTAGCCATTTTCCATGGCCTTATACAAAATAAATCAAATGCTAAAGTAAGCCAACATATTTGGCCAATTAACAATGACACAAAACTTAAAAGTCAAGGTCCTATACATGCCAAAATCAAAATAAAAGATCAACTATATCAAGTGCTTTGGATGATAGTGTGACTGGCTTCTTCGACGAAGAGATAATCCTCGAGCTACTATGGCGGCACTATAAGAAAATGGAAAGGGAAAAAGGGTAAGCATAGAGCTTAGTAAGTTGCATGAAAATAAACAACAACTACTTATCATAAAGCAATATGCTCATAAACTTTCACAGATTATTCATGAATACCATAAATAAATGGAAGTACAACTTACTTATCACCATCCCATATAACTCATATTGTATACATTGAGCCCATGTCTCATACATTTCAATTAGGTACCTGTACCACTCATCACATGATCATGACTTTTTTCATTTTTATATAAATCATAAACGTTTTGTTGAACCATTTGGAATGCTACCGATACTCAATAGCCCTAACATGGGTTAAAATGCCGACGCCATGTCCTAGACATGGTCTTACTGTAACATCCCAAAATAGGGCCTAGTCAGAATAGTGGTTTTGGGACCACAAATTTGAGCTTAAAATATTGTTTTTATGATTTTTACAAGGTTTAGAATATGAATATATGCATGTGTTAAAGTTTCATGAAGAAATTCTAAGTATAAGGTGTCCAATCGAAAATTAAGGACCAAATTGAATAAGTTGCAAAATTTGTGTTTTACAAGAAATTTCTATGAAATTGCTTTGGATTATTAATTAGGAGGTCATAAAGAGAATTTTCCCAATTTTTAAGTTTTTGGACAAAAATGGGCTTGTATGGAAAAATTTGAAGGAAAGGAATTAGAGGCATTTTGGTAATTTGGTTTATAAAGAAATAAAATGGGAAATAAGCCAAAAATTAGCTCATTCTCTCTATGTTGCTGCCTAAATTTTAGGGTTCTCCATACCTGGCTTCTCAAGCTTTCCAAGCTTTATAGTAAGTGCTCCCAAGCCCTGGTTTTAATGTTCTTCGTATTTTTTAAATTCCGGTAACTTCCTTTCTCTATTTCTACCCATATTTCATGCGAGGGTTCATGTTTAAAATTTTACCCATGCATGAGAAGTTTATGTTTTGATGATTTACGGAGGGATATGGGAGTTTAAAGGATGGTAAACAACTTTTACTAAATAGATTTTCATGAAAAGGGCTTTAAGGACTATTTTGTAAAAGTTGTAGAAAAGGGTAGAAAAATGTGAAAGGAAGGAAAATGTGGGCTGTTATAAACATGAAAAATGTTCGACTAGGCTTGGGTAACTAAGAAATCTCATATATTGTTTTATCCGAGCCTAGGGACTAAATTGCAAATGTATCAAAGTATAGGGGTAAAATAGTAATTTTACCCAAATATGAATTTGGATCGTTTTGAGTAATGTATGTAGGGAAAGAATAAGGTTTACGAGGTTTAGGCTCGATTTTTAATATTTTGTACCGAGGTAAGTACATATGCAAATAAATACATTAATTATTGTTATTAAATGATTTATTGATATTTGTATGCTTAATATGCTTATTTGGCTATGCTGATAATATATCATATTTTGATGCCTTGCTAAATGATTATGAGGCGATGGCCATGTGAAATAAACCATTTATGCGAGTACATTCGATTAAGGTCTGGAAGTTTAAAATCCCGTGTGAACCTTAGGAATAGCTGAGGATACAAGTGACATGTCACTAGGATAGTCATGTGTGTTGTGAGCTCATTTAATATGTGATACATGCTAGGGTCCAGGTGCTGGGTATCCTAAGTTGTGTTCGGATACTCTCTTAGCTCTTTGTGTAGCCCTGTTGAGAGCGACATGTGATTCTATGATATGAGGCACTTCGGTGCACATTCTGTCAAGTAGCCAAGGCTACGTTCAGGCACTTCTGTGCATTTCTTCTGTATGTCCAAATCATATTCAAAGCGTTCAACGTGTAACATAATATGAATTCCGAAAGTAAAATTTAAGTAAGCCATATGTGTGCAAGATGGCACAGGTATGTACTAAAACCCTATGAGGACTTAGTGCATGATGATATTATGAAAGATTTGTATTTGGATAAGCATGTGCATATGCATATGGAAGGTAAGTGTACATATGACATGATGAGAAGTATCATAATGGATAAGTGACTATGCTTAAATTATCAATAATTGCAAAAATGTAGATGATTTGTATGTGTACTTACTAAGCTTTATATATTACCCTTATCTCTTTTCCCTTCTCTTTAGATACGTAAAGCTAGCTCAAAGGATCGGGAGACATCGGAGCTCAGATCACACTATCTTCAAGGATTTTGGGTATTAAAAGGTTCAATTATTTTGGTCATGGCATGTATAAGAAATCTATCTATTCTGTGTATTTGTGTTATGTTGAAGTAGCCAGGTATAATAGCTCATTTGGACATTAATTCTTTTGTATATGGCCATGTGATTTGGTCCATATTAATTATTGGGATGTGTCCTTAAGTTTATCTTTACATGCATGCTCAAATGTGTATGTGTTGATGATGGCTTTACTTCGTAGATGGTTATTTATTTGCTAGTATGTGGTTGCATGATGTAGCACTCATAATGGATTGATAATAAGGAATATAGTAAACCATGAAATTAGTGTGGTATGACTAAAAGATAAGGTTATGTGAATACAAATGGACTAGTATAAAAAGGGGTCATAATGATGCTATAATGTTGCATGTTTAAGTGCCCAAATATATCATGGAATATGCCATTGAACGTATAAGAGTGTATGATTATTTAAGGGTGACCAACGGATTGGAAAGTAGCCTTCAAATAGTACACACGGGTAGACACACAGGCATGTGTCTAAACTGTATGTAACACACGGTCAGCCTCATGGGCGTGTCGTTCGGCCGTGTGTCCCCTGCACCTTGAATTTTTGGTTAACATGCATGGTAGTAAACACAAGGGTAGAGACACGGTTGTGTGTCTCAACCGTGTAGAGGACACGGCCCTTAGCCATGAGCGTGTGCTTGGCCCTGTGCCTCAAATTTGTATGATGACGTCATAAATAGAATGCTCACTAAAATCACAAGGGCTACCACATGGGCATGTCCTAGGCCATGTGAGGATCATGGGCCAAGGACATGAGCGTGTGCTCAACCGTGTGAAAACCCCTGTAGGTTCGAAATGGGAAATAAATCCAATAGTTCCACACGGGTGTGGAACATGGGCGTGTCCCCAAGCACACGGGCATGTGCATTGCCTCCGCACTGGCATGTGAGGCTTTAACCTAGAAACTTTCTTAGAATTTTTGTGTGTTCTCGGTTTAGTCTCGGACCGCTAATGAAGTATGTTTGTGGCCTGGTAGGTCCATGGTAGGGACAAATTGATTTTAATTGATTGGTATTAGTTTGAATGAAATTTTATGGACTGGTTCTGTATGTTTGGTTCTGCTTAAGTTCGGTAATGCCTCATACCCTATTCTAGCATAGGATACGGGTAAGAGATGTTACATTTATTGGTATTAGAGCTACAGTTTAGTTGGTTCTTGGACTATGTAGCGTGTGTCTGTGTCTAGCTATACATGCCATGCGTAAATTATGATAGTGTGACAACTCCTAATGATATTAAACTGTGTTTTTCATATAGTAATAGATCTGGACCGAGCTATAGCAGATGATGTAGAAAGCAATGCACCAGCCTCTGCTCAAGGGACGGTGCCTGAAGAAAGTAGACCCGTAACTGTGAGCCAAGGGGGGAGCCTAGAGAGGCATTCTTCCAGATGATGAATGATTGGTATGCTGAATTCGTCCGTATGAATCCAGCCGTTTAGACGTAACCTCTTTCACCCCCTCTGAACCCTCAGCCTGTACCCATGATACCCCCGAGCTATAGATTTTATGAGATTTTCTAAAACTCCTGTGGATAACATTCGGAAATAAGGAGTAGAGGAGTTTAGAGCTAACACTAAGGATGATGCTGAGAAAGTCGAGTTTTGGCTCGAGAATTCTATTCGAGTGTTCGATGAACTATATTGTACACCTGAAGAGTGTTTTAAGTGTGCTATTTCATTGTTGAGGGATGATGCCTACCATTGGTGGAAGACTTTGATTTCTATCATGTCTAAGAAGGCAATTACTTGGGACTTCTTTCAGGAGGAATTTTGGAAGAAGTATATTAGCGAGAGGTTTATTGTAACACCCCAAATTTGGGCCTAGAAGAAATAGGATTCACGTATTGGAGGAATTGGAATGTAGTTGTGCAAGTGAATGACAAAATTAAATGTCTACTTTGGTGGTTAATGTCCCTGAGAAGTGTTGGAGAAATCTTGGGTTCAAACCTGGGCTTTAGCAAAAATTCTGGTTTTAAGTGAATAAAACCCTGGATGCTTGGAAGTAGGCCTTTTAAATTATTGTGTTAAATAAATGACACAAGGAAGCATGTGATCTAGTGGTTGTGGCATTATTAAGGTTGCAAGAGAGCCTGGGTTCAAGTCTTAGCTCTTGTAATTTATTTTGGTTTTTCTTTTAAAGGAACCTGGACTTTGGCCTATAGATCTTATAATTAATTGAGGATATTTTGTGAAACAAAAGAGTTTGTGGCAAGGAGGCAAGTGGCATGTTGAGCTATTGAGGGGCCTTGGGTTCAAATCCCCTTACAAGTAAAACGCAATTATATTGCAACATGGGGATGGTAAGTGGTTGAATTGGATTGAAACTCTGGAAGGTTGTTCTGGACTTGGTAAAAGGGTGAAGTTTGAATTGGTCATAGCTGTTGAATTGAATTTGAATTGAGGGAAGCTGGAGTAATTTAAGGAGGGATTTATAGAGAAAATAAAGGAAATTGAAATTCGGAGAGTTGTAGCCGAATGGGGAGGTTTGTGTATGACAAATTCGGTTAAGGGTGCTCAAGAGCTATTGTTTTTCTTGTGGTCGAATAGTGTTGGGGAGGGGTTTTCTTTCGGGTTATGGCATTTTGCTTATTCAACTTTTACCAGTTAGTTCTGTCACTTTTTGCACCTTGGGGTTTTAACTATTGGTTTTATCTTTTGCCGACTTCTCCATCTTCCCCTCATTCTTCTAGTTTGTTGGTGACCGAATAACTTGTCTCTCTTTTCTTTCTGCAGCTCTTTTCTTTTGTTAACCACTTCTTTTATTATCCTTCCCTTCTTTTGATCCTTTACCGAATACTTTTTCTTTTCTCTTCTCTCCTCTTATAACCTTTTCACCCTTTGGTACTGTGGTAGTGGCGGCATAACTTTTTTTCCCTACCTCTGCTTCCGTCTTTTGCAACTGATTTTGGGCAATCGGTAGGTGTTTGTCTCCCTCTCTGTTCTTTTCTTTTCATGGTGTAGTAATCTCTCTTATACCTTCTTACTACTGTTTATGGCTAGGAGCATGTGGGTACTGAACCTTGCCTCTATCTTTTGGATTCTCACTTTGAGAATAGGGACGACTGCTTTATTTCAGCAACTCTATGTGATCGATATCGATATAGGTTAATGGAGATTCGTTGTATGCAGTTTAGTCAAGGAGTGGTATTCAGCCTTTATCAATAGTTCATTCAAGGTTAGTTCTATTTCTTTGACTAATGGAGTATTTTTGGTAGAGTGTAGGCTTTGGACTCGAGGGCTATTTGCACAACTTCGTTTAAGGTGTGTATTCACGCCCCTCTTTGCTGGAAATCGACAAAATCCGAAAAGCCAAAACTTTGACATTTGAGGCCTCACGAGTGTGCGATTTATCGTGTGGTAAACCAAGCCCACAGATCAGGGGCGATAGATTATAGAGGCCACCATGAGCGTTCTCGTGTACTAGGGCTATTATAGGCCTCGATGGCTGAAACAGGCCGTGTGGGCCCAATAGGCTCGTGGACCCCACATAGATATAATCTGCAGTAAGTGACAAATAATGAATTGAGCTATGGTGTTCGCATAGCCGTGACTGAAATTGGGCTAAATGGGCTACACGAGCGTGTGGGCCCACTTGGGCCGAGTAATAGGCCTTGGGCCCATTTTCACCGTTTTGACCATCTAGGTTACTTGAGTTGCTCGAGGCGACAACAAACCATCTATGAGGTCGTAATCTGTACTGGGATCCCAAAATTTGTAAAATGACCAAAATATCCCTAAAGGGTAAAGTGACTGTTTTTCCCCCTCGAGGGCAAATAACTGATTTGTCTATGATTTGTTTGACAATTTTGTGCATGACATTCTGCATACATGACATACTGCTTGGGATTAGGATATTGTTATGGAGGAAGAAACTACATTGGTGGATGTGCCACATATTTTAATATTAGCAGCTTTGCTGCGACTCTAGTTAGTGCTGCAACCGGTGCTAACACTGTATGTGTAGGGATGGTGTGGGTGATTTATTCCCCACAGGTAGTGCAGGGTTGGACGGAGGCAAGTGCAGGGTTGGGTGGGTCATCATGCATTATTCATATGGGTTTGATATTGAAATGGGCGAGGCCCAACTGATATTGGTTTTGATATGGGCTAGGCCAAACTGATACTGGTTTTGATATGGGCTACGCCGAACTGATATTGATTCTGAGATGGGCTAGGCCCAATTAAGACTGTTTTGGGTTGAGACCCAAATGTTAATGAATCGGGCTTTGGCCAACATATATTCTGAATTGGACTGTACTATTACTGGATAGGGCTCGAGTCCAGAATGGTTCTAAATTCTATTTTTGATTGACTGTCTGAATGCTAGGGAATTACACACTGAGTTTACGTAAACTTACCCCGTTTATTAATTGTGCAGGTAATCCCCAGCGATAGATGGATCGGTGCTGCGAGGGACTCGGAGATGGCCACACAGTGCTTATGTTTTCAGATTTGTTTATTTACAGTTACGTATTTTTTGTTATATTTGGGTTGTAATAAGACCTCTCTTAATTCTGGTTTTTATTTTAAACTTTGGAATTTTATCTACTATGTTTTCTAATTGTTAGAAGTAGTTCACGGTTTTCCAAAGCAACAATTGTTTTCAAAACACTACGTTTTCGCAACTTAACTTTTAAACATCACATTTTCGTAAATCGGTTACTTCCAAAATTAGCTTCCGCAACCCAAAAAGAAATTTTGGTAATAAGTTTTCAATTTACTACGTTTCAAATAAGAAGGGCTTGTAATGAAAACATGGTTTTCGAAAAAAACACTTCAATGTGACACGCCAGATTTGGGCCTAACTTCTGGGCTAGATTTGGGGTGTTACATTTACCGACCAAAAATGTAAGGAATCTCTTAAACTTAAGCAGGGTCGCATGTTGGTTACCGAATATGAGCGAAAGTTCATCCGGCTTAGTAAGTATGCGTGAGAGTGTGTGCCCACTGAGGCTAAGATGTGCAGGAGGTTTGAAGACGGACTTAATGAGGATATCAGAGTGTTAGTGAGCATCCTTCAACTAAAGGAATTTGTTGTGCTTGTTGAACGAGCATGTAAGGCTGAAGAATTGACAAGGGAGAAGAAGAAAGCCGAGTCAGAAGCTAGAGATATGCAAAAGAGAATGATGAGCAAATCGGCCCCAACTCAATCTAAGAAATCTAAAGATGTGTATTCTCGTTCTTATGCATCGACAGGAAGCTCCCATGGAAATCGTAAGAAGCAAAGTTTGGGTTTTCGGACTTAGGCTACATTTGTAGCAAGAGTAGGAGACGCTAAACCTTGTCGACCCGAATGTGAATACTGTGGACGATGTCATCCTGGCTCATGCGGGAGGAATGATGGGACGTGTTATAGATGTGGTCCTCAAGACCACTTTATCGAGGATTGTCCCGAGATGGGCAAGAGATTTGAGAATGCAAGACAAAGTGGTTCGGCTTCAAAGGCGAGACCCCCAAAAAGTGCTAATACTAGAGCTGGCAGCAAAAATAAGACATGAGAGACGGCAGTGCGATCTGAGGCTAGGGCTCCGGTTAGAGCCTATGCCATACGAGCACGTGAAGAAGCATCGTCACCTGACGTGATCACTGGTAAATTTTCTCTTTATGACACTGTTATTAGTGCTTTGATATATCTAAGATCTACACATTCGTATGAATGCATGAAATTGGCATCTAGCTTGAATTTACCCATGGAGTCTACAAAATTTGTGATAAGAGTGCCAAACCCGTTAGGCAAGCATGTCTTAGTAGATAAAGTATGCAAGAAATGCCTTTTGATGATTAGAGGTCTTTATTTTTCGGCCGACTTGATGTTGTTGCCGTTTAATGAATTCTATGTTATTTTCGGTATGGATTGGTTGACACTTCATGGCGCTATAGTAGATTATAAACGATAAGTTATGGAATTGAGACATGAGAATGGTGAAGTCCTTAGAGTCGAATGAGATGAACTTAGTGGCTTGCCAATCGTAATTTCTTTGATGATAGCTCAAAAATGTATGAGAAAAGGATATAAAGCATATCTAGCTTATGTGTTGAATACAAAGGAATCTGAGTTAAAAGTCGAATCAGTGCCTGTTGTATGTGAGTTTGCGAATGTGTTCCCAGAAGAGTTGCCAGGTTTACCCCTGGTTAGGGAAGTTGAATTTTGTATTGAGTTAATGCCAGCTACTGCACCTATCTCTATCGCTCTATATAGGATGGCTCCGATGGAGTTAAGGGAATTAAAGTTACAGTTGCAAGAATTGGTTGACAAAGGCTTTGCAAGACCCAGTTTTTCACCTTGGGGTGCTCCCGTGTTATTCATAAAGAAGAAGGATGGTTCCATGAGATTATGTATTGATTACCAGTAACTTAATAAGGTAACAATTAAGAACAGTTATCCATCACCAAGAATTGATGATTTGTTCGATCAGCTAAAAGGAGCAACATGGTTTTCCAAGATAGACTTGAGGTCCGGTTATTACCAGTTGCGAGTTAAGGAAATAGACGTACCTAAAACTGCTTTTAGAACAAGGTATGATCATTACATGTTCCTTGTTATGCTTTTGGATTAACGAATGTTCTGGCTGTGTTTATGGATTTGATGAATAGAATATTTCATCCATAGTTGGATAAGTTTGTTGTAATGTTCATAGATGACATTTTAATTTACTCTAGAGATGATATAGAACATGCCGAACATATGAGGATCGTTTTACAGACTTTGAGGGACAAGTAATTATATGCCAAGTTCAGTAAAAGTGATTTTGGCTTCAGGAAGTTGGATTCTTAGGCCACATTGTTTCAAGTGATGGTATCTAGGTTGATACAAGTAAAATTTCTGCCATTGTTGAATGGAAGCCTCCAAGGAATGTAACTGAAGTTAGGAGCTTTCTGGGCTTAGCTGGTTATTACCGAAAGCTTGTAAAAGGATTTTCTATGATAGCCACTCCTATGATGAGAGTGCTGCAAAAGGATGTTAAGTTTGAGTGGATAGAAAAGTGCCAACAAAGCTTTGAAAAGTTGAAAATGCTATTGACAGAGGCGCCAGTGCTAGTACAACCGGACCTAGGGAAAGAATTTGTAATCTACAGTGATGCATCCTTGAATGGACTAGGTTGTGTGCTTATGCAAGAAGGAAAGGTTGTAGCCTATCTTCGAGACAGCTGAAGCCCCATGAGAAAATTATCCAACTCATGATTTGGAATTGGCCACCATAGTGTTTGCCATGAAGATTTGGCGTCATTATTTGTTTGGAGAAAAATGCCATGTCTATACCGATCATAAGAGCCTCAAGTACTTGATGACTCAAAAAGATTTGAATTTAAGGCAACAGAGATGGTTGGAATTGTTGAAAGATTATGAGCTTATAATTGATTATCATTCGGGAAAGGCGAATGTGGTTGCTGATGCTTTGAGCAGGAAGTCTCTATTTGCTTTGAGGGTAATGAATACATAGATGACCTTATATGATAATGGTTCCATTTTAGTTGAATTGAGAGCTAGGCTAACTCTTCTCCGTCATATTTGTGAAGCTCAAAAATCTGAAAAAAATTACAAGCTAAGAAAGTTCAGTGTGAAGCAACCAGTGAACCCCACTTTCAGACTGACTCCGATGGATGCTTGAGATTTCGGGGAAGAATCTATGTTCCAAAGGATATGAAGTTGATCCAGACTATTTTAGACAAGGCACATAACAATCGTATGTCAGTTCATCTGGGAAGTACAAAGATGTACAATAACTTGAAGAAAGTTTATTGGTGGAATGGCATGAAAAGAGATATCTCAGAATTTGTAACAAGATGTTTGATTTGTCAACAGGTTAAAGCTGAACATCAAGTATCCTCTAGTCTACTTTAACCTATTATGGTCCCTGAGTGAAAATGGGATTGGATCACTATGGATTTCGTGACTGGATTGCCAGTGACTTTGAGAAAGAGAGATGCTATTTGGGTGATAGTCGATATATGGACTAAATTGGCCCATTTTATACCGATGCGCACAAATTATTCCTTAGATAAGTTAATCGATTTGTACATTTCAGAGATTGTTAGACTTCATGGTGTGCCATTGTCGATTATTTCGGATAGAGATCTAAGATTTACATCGTGATTTTGGAAAAAGTTGCAAGCGCCTTTGGGAATGAAACTGAATTTTAGTACTGCTTTCCACCCATAAACTGATGGACAATCCGAGAGAATAATTCAGACACTTTGAAGATATGCTTAGGTGTTGTGTTCTTGAGTTTCAAGCTAGTTGGGAAAATTATCTACCTTTGGTTGAATTTGCTTACAACAAAAGTTATCAGTCTAGTTTAAGGATGGCACCTTATGAGGCATTATACGGCCAGAAGTGTTGAACTCCTTTGTATTGGACAGAGCTTAAGAAAAGTAAAATTTTCGGAGTTGATTTGATCAAAGAAACAGAGGATAAAGTTAAGGTGATTAAAGATTGTTTTAAAGAAACGTCGGATAGATAGAAATCATATGGGGATTTGAAAAGAAAAGAAATTGAGTATCAAGTTGGTGACAAAGTATTCTTGAAGGTATCACCCTGTAGAAAGGTTT
Organism: Gossypium hirsutum; assembly: GCF_007990345.1. Taxonomy (NCBI): domain Eukaryota; kingdom Viridiplantae; phylum Streptophyta; class Magnoliopsida; order Malvales; family Malvaceae; genus Gossypium; species Gossypium hirsutum. The sequence goes on along the minus strand of NC_053436.1, from coordinate 62,625,159 downwards.
TAAGATTCTGTAGAAAAGGCAAATTAGGTCCTCGTTTTGTTGGGCCTTATGAGATTACCGAGAGAATAGGACTGGTTGCCTATAGCTTAGCTCTGCCATCAGAGTTGGAAAAGATCCATGACGTGTTTCACGTATCCATGTTACATCGATATAGATCAGACCCTTCGCATGTGATTACCCTGACAGACGTTGAAATTCAACCGAACATGTGACAGCCCTAAATTGACCCTAGTCGGGAAGTGGTTTCGGGACCACAAAACCGAGTTATGAAAATAATTAATTGTTATATTCTATGCTTATTATGTGTGTACATGCATATGTGGAAATTTCATTCCCTAATTTTGCCAATTGTATGAGGAATTATTAAATAGGGATCAACATGAGACATGGTGAAATATGATAGGCTAATTTTAAAGGGCTTATTAGTGCATGTCAACACAAAGGTGGACTTGCATGTCAAATTTGCCCAATTCCCTTATAGTGGCCGGCCAAGATGGATTGATGATGGGCAATTTATTTGTTGAATTAGATATTATAATAGGAAATTGGGTTATTGGAGACATAATGAATTAAAGAAAGAATTAAAAAAAAAGAGAAAGGAAGCCACTATCATATCATCTTCTCCATTGTCGAAACTGGAGAAAGAAGAAAAAGAGAAAAGCTTGGCTAAGGTTCGGCCATTGGGAGTTAGATTAAGGTTAGTCTTTTGTTTGGTTTTTGATAATTTTCACATTTTTGATATCATTGCTTTGTGTTCTTTAAAACCCATGGTTCAATTTTGTGAATTGATGATGATTTTGTGTTTTGCCATTGATGAGTGCTTGAGCTTTTTGATAGTTGTTGATGAAAAATGAAAGATATGTTAAAGATTAATATGTTTTGTGTTGAAGTTTTTGGTGATTTTGAGTAGTTAGGGCTAAATTACAAAAATAAATTTTTGAAGGACTCAAAGGTGAAATAAATGAAATGTATGGACTTATATGGGTACTAGGAAGATTCGGCCCTTAAGGAGTGTGACCAAATTTTGTGTATTTTGTGTTTTGTGGAATAAAGACTAAATTGTGAAAGTGCGAAATATTAGGGGTAAAAATGTAATTTACCCATTTATGTGTTATTAGACTAAATTGAATGAAAATATGTTAAAATGAGATTTATTTGAATATGTTAAGATCAAGAAACAAAGAAATTGGATTTAGATCGGGGAAAAATAGAAAGTAGTTGAGTAGCCGATCAATTAGTCGACGACATCCGAAGAAAGTTTATAAGCAATTAGATATTAAAATTTCGGAATAAATGTTAGTTATATATGCTGAAATGGAAATATGATAAATGTATATATAGCTGAATGTGATATGTGTGAATTATATGTTAAATTAAGGCTTGGTAAGCTAGCTATTAAGGTGAAATGCTAATGTTAGTATTTGATTTGGTAATAATCTGTTTGGGGACAGCAGCAGTAAGGTGATTTTGGAAAATCGCCATAATTTGTAGGAGTTGAATTAGAAGCTGAGTGAATTATGCCATTAAAGCTTGAAGAGTCTATTTTCTTACAAAAGAAACTATAAAAACAAAAGAGTTACCGATCTTGAGATATTTGAAGTATTGTGGGGCTGAGTCAAAATGACTACTAGATTCCCTGTTCTGTATTTAGGAAATCATTATAAATTGTACAAAAATGATTATAAGATAAAATTTATATTCTTAGACTCCTTAATGAGTCTAGTTTCAAATGAGATCAAATACAACACATTTTGAATTCTGTAAAATGAGAAATTTGATTCGTAGTGAAGAGTGGTCAGAATAGTCAAACAGTGAAACAGGGGAAACTTTAAGAAAATCTGGTATTGATTGGCCAAGCCAAAAATTCTGAAAATTTTATGGATGGAAGATATACGAGTCTATATTCAGGGAAAATTAACGGCTAGTGATTTGGAGTTTTGTAGCTCCAGTTATAAACAATTTAGCGACTACTGCTCAGGAAAACAGCTCGTAGTGAATATGTGATTTTGTTGTAAACATTAATGAAAATTTGCCAATGAGTTATTTATTGACTATTATAAAGCTTACTATAATCTATGTGTGTGAAGGTCAAATCAATATATATTATTCTGAAAGTAATACTTGAATAGTCGATTAATGACTATTTTAAATTTTGTTGAACTTAAGCTCAAGAGCAAAGGGGAACTAGATCCGATAAAGGGAAGGAAAAAGTAATTGAATAGCCATTGAAGTCGTTCGACAACATCTGAGGTAAGTCTTCGAGGAATGACCCTACTTGAATTATATTGAAATGATTAGTCATACTATGACGGATAGTCGAATGTGCATAGAGACTAAGTTATAAAGCCAATCGAAATCATGCTCTTTGTGAGTGGCTATTGAGCCGAAATTTGAAAGGTTTAATAAATGATTTGTGTTTGAGCCTTAGTAACGAAAATAAGATATGGATGTGTTAAGATTATAGATATATGTGTGCATGAGCATTTGATATATCCGGGCTAAGACCCGAAGGCATTTGTGCGAGTTGATATATCCGGGCTAAGACCCGAAGGCATTTGTGCGAGTTGATAAATCCGGGCTAAGACCCGAAGGCATTTGTGCGAGTTGATATATCCGGGCTAAAACCCGAAGGCATTTGTGTGAGTTGATATATCCGGGCTAAGACCCGAAGGCAATTATGCAAGTTGATATATCCGGGCTAAGACCCGAAGGCATTCGTGCGAGTTGCTATACCCGGGTTAAGACCCGAAGGCAATTGTGCTTGCGGTTATATCCGGCTAAATTTCAAAGAGACTTGGGTTTGAATGTGAGCGTTTTGTGCTGTAACTAATTCAATTAATACGCTCGACTAACCCGAATGATAAGGTATGTTTGCATGTGCTTCGGAAAAGTCGATTCGTTTTAAATAGTATTCGTGCAATCGGCAAACGAACTTTCGGCTTTTAGATAGGTTGATACCTTGTGTGTATATATGTTGATGAAGTGTGAAGTAAGTATGATTATGAGAATGTGTATCAATAAAGTGATTCAGTTAGCTATGTGAATGTAATACTTTAGTCAAAGCCGATTTCATTACTTGAAACTTACTAAGCTTAAATTGCTTACCCGGTTGCTTTGGCTCTCTGTTTTATAGATATTGTCCGTTAGCTATCGGATTCGGGATCATCGAAGTCGAAGTCATCCACACTATCAAAGCTCTTTTGGTACTCTTTAGTTGAACTCTGGATATGGCATGTATAGGACTACCCGTTTGTTGTGGGTCATGGACCCTTTGGACTTGTATAATTTTGGTTAGCCATGCGAAAATGGCTTATATATGTTTGAGTATAATGTTATAATCATTTAGTGTGAATATGCTTGACAAGGATTGGCCATGGGAATGCTTAATCACCATCATCATTTGTGCTACTCATGTTAAAAGGGCTAGTTGAATTATGGAAACTATGAAATAGGTAAAGTCTACCTTAAAGGCAGATGCTGACAGCAGCAGTGATGTAGATTTTGGAAATCACTAAAAATAGTAGGAATGGAATTAAATAGTTAATAAATTATGTAAACGAACCCTGATGAATCTATTTTCATAGGAAAGTAACGAAATGATCATATGGATAGTATGTTAAGCGATATTCAGGTTGTCGTGAGACAGGGCCAGAACAGTTTCTGGATTCCCTGTTCCGACTTTGGAAATTCATTATAAATTAACCAGAGATAATTAGGAGTCATACCATATATGTATAGATTCCTCTCTGAGTCTAGTTTCCATAGAAACAAACGGCATCAGTATTGAAGCTCTGTGCAGGGAGATATCCAAGTCGTAATGCGCAAAGGTCAGTGTAGTCGATCCCTGTAACATGGGGGACTTTGACTAATAAACTGTACTAATTGGCCTGACCAAAAATTCTAGAAAAAAATATGTAGATGGGCATATGAGTTCTAGTTTCAGGGAAAAATCACGAAACTGATTTTCGAGTTGTGAAACTCAAGATATGATTTTTAAAGCGACTAGTATGCAGATTGGGCAGTGTCTGGGAAATATTTTTATAAGGGGTTTAAAGTCTGTTAACACCTCGTGTTCGACTCCGGTGTCGGTCTCGGGTTCGGGGTGTTACAGAACATGACTTTTAGTGAGAAACCGGTTAAAGTTTTGGCCAGGGAAGTTAAGCAACTGAGGAACAAAAGTATTACCCTTGTGAAGGTATTATCGCATAGACATGGGGTTGAAGAAGCCATTTGGGAACCAGAGGAGACTATGAGAAGTCAATATTTGAACCTGTTTACTGGTAAGACATTCGAGGACGAAACTCCCTAAGGGGGGAGAAATGTAACTTCTAAAAATAGGGTCTAGTCAGAATAGTGATTTTGGGACCACAAATCTGACGTTAAAATATTATTTTTATGAGGTTTAGAATATGAATATATGCATGTGTTAAAGTTTCATGAAGAAATTCTAAGTAGACGGTGTCCAACCTGAAATCAGGGACCAAATTGAATAAGTTGCAAAATTTTTATTTTATAAGCAATTTGTATGAAATTGCTTTGGATTATTAATTAGGAGGTCTTAAAGAGCAATTTTCCCAATTTCTAAGTTTTTGGACAAAAATGGGCTTGTACGGAAAAATTTGAAGGCATTAGGGCATTTTGGTCATTTGGTTTATAAATGAAATAAAATGGGAAAATAAGCCAAAAATTAGCTCATTCTCTCCATGTTGCTGCCGAAATTTTAGAGTTCTCCATAACTAGGGTTCTCAACCTTTCCAAGATCTAAAGTAAGTGCTCCCAAGCCCCGTTTTTAATGTTCTTCGTATTTTTGAAATCCCGGTAACTTGCTCTCTCTATTTCTACCCATATTTCATGCTAGGGTTCATGTTTAGAAATTTACCCATGCATGAGAAGCTTATGTTTTGATGATTTATTGAGGGATATGGGAGTTTAAAAGATGGTAAACAACTTTTACCAAGTAGATTTTCATGAAAAGGGCTTTAAGGACTATTTTGTAAAAGTTGTAGAAAGGTGTAGAAAAATGTGAAAGGAAGGAAAATGTGGACTGTTATGAACATGAAAAATGTTCGGCTAGGCTTGGGTAACTATGAAATCCCATATATTGTATTATCCGAGCCTAGTGAATAAATTGTAAATATATGAAACTATAAGGGTAAAATAGTAATTTTAACCAAATATGAATTTTGGATCGTTTTGAGTATTGTATGTATTAAATGAGCTAAAATTGCTATTATAGATCAAGAGAATCCAGATACGGGCCTTGATCAGGGAAAGAACAAGCTTCACGAGGTTTAGGCTCGATTTCTAATATTTTGTATCGAGGTAAGTACATATGCAAATAAATACATTAATTATTGTTATTAAATGATTTATTGATAATTGAATCTTAATATGCTTATTTGGCTATGTTGATAATATAACATATTTTGATGCCTTGATATATGATTATAAGATGTTGGCCATGTGAAAGAAACCATTTATGCGAGTACATTCGGTAAAGTTCTGGAAGTCTAAAATCCCGTGTGAACCTTAGGAATAGTTGAGGATAGAAGTAACATGTCACTACGATAGTCATGTGTGTTATGAGCTCATTTAATATGTGATACATGTAAGGGTCCAGGTGCTTGGTATCCTGAGTTGTGTTCGGATACTCTCTTAGCTCTTCGAGTAGCTCAATTGAGAGCGGCATGTGATTCTGTGATATGAGGCACTTCGGTGCACTTTCTGTCAGGTAGCCAAGGCTATATTCAGGCACTTCTATGCATTTTTTCCATGTGTCTGAATCATATTCCAAGTGTTCAACGGGTAACGTAATATGAATTCCGGAAGTAAAATTTAAGTAAGCCATATGTGTGCAAGATCGCACAGGTATGTACTAAAACCCTATGAGGACTTAGTGCATGATGATATTATGAAAGATATGTATTTGGATATGCATGTGCATATGAATATGGAAGGTAAGTATACATATGACATGATGAGAAGTATCATAGTGGATAAGCAACTATGCTTAAATTATCAATAATTGCAAAAATGTAGATTATTTGTATGTGTACTTACTAACATTTATAACTTACACTCCTCTCTTTTCCATTCTCTTTAGATACGTCAAGCTACCTCAAAGGATCAGGAAACGTTGGAGCTCGGATCACACTATCTTCAAGGATTTTGGATATAAAAGGGTTCAATTATTTTGGTCATGGCATGTATAGGAAACTTGTCTATTTTGTGTATTTGTGTTATGTTGAAGTAGCCAAGTATAATGGCTTATTTGGGCATTAATTCTTTTGTATATGGCCATGTGTTTTGGTCCATATTAATGATTGGCATGTATCTTTAAGTTTATCTTTACATAAATGCTAAGATGTGTATGTGTTGATGATGGCTTTACTTGGTAGATAGTTATTTATTTGCTAGTATGTGGTTGCATGATTTAGCACTCATAATGGATTGATAATAAGGAATATAGTAAACCACAAAATTGGTGTGGTATGACTAAAAGAAAAGGTTGTGTAAAAACAAATGGACTAGTATAAAAATGGGTCATAGTGATGCTATAATGTTACATGTTTAAGTGTCCAAATATATCATGGAATATGCCATTGAACATATGGGAGTGTATAATTTTTAAGGGTGACCAATGGCTTGGAGAGTAGCCTCCAAATGGTCCACACGGGTAGACACATAGACATGTGTCTAGACTGTGTGCTTGTGTTGTTCGGCCGTGTATCCCTAGCACCTTCAATTTTAGGTTAACATGCATGGTAGTAAACACACGGGCAGAGACATAGCCGTGTGTCTCAACCGTATAGAGGACACGGCCCCTGGCCACGGGCGTGTGCTTGGCCGTGTGCCTCAAATTTGTATGATGACATCATAAACAGAATGCTCGCTAAAATCACATGGGCTACCACACGGGCGTGTCCCAAGTCGTGTAAGGAACACGGGCCAAGGACACGAGCGTGTACTTAGCCGTGTGAAAACCCCTGTAGGTTCGAATTGGGAAATAAATCCAATAATTTCACACGGGTGTGGAACATGGGTGTGTCCCCAACCACACGGGCATGTGAGGCTTTAACCTAGAAACTTTCTTAGAATTTCCGTGAGTTCTCGGTTTAGTCCCAGACCGCTAATGAAGTATGTTTTTGGCCTCCTAGGTCCATAATAGGGACAAATTGATTTTAATTGATTGGTTTTAGTTTGAATGAAATTTTTTGGCCCGGTTCTGTATGTTTGGTTTTGCTTATGTTCGGTAATGCCTCATACCCTGTCTCGGCATTGGATACGGGTAAGGGGTGTTACACTTACACTGGCTCTCATCTATTGGTGTCGATGCCATGTCCTAGATAGGTCTTACACTGACACACCACAAGCTGACGCCATGTCCCAGACAGGTCTTACACTAGCTTGTATATAGCGAGGCCGATGCATGTCCTAGACATGTCTTACACTAGCTCTCGTCTCAATACAGATGCATGTCCTAGACATGTCTTACACTGGCTTAAATATCTCGAGGCTGATGCATGTCCAGATATGTCTTACACTGGCTCTCATACTATGGCTGATGCATGTCCCAGACATGTCTTACACTAGCACACATATCACCCATTATCACGGTACAAATATCCAAGTCTTTTCCAAAGGTTCAACGAAAGGCTTTACTACATAAGTTTCTCAACATGTATTCTCATATTCCAAAAATCAAGACAGTTTATGCCATATCAACTCAAATACACATTATAAAGATATAGTTGCATTATTAACATACAACTTACCTCAGGTTACAAAATGTTGGCGGCTAAACGATTTACTCAACTTGTTTGGCCTTCCCCTGGTCCAAGTCTCGTTTTCGTGTTTCTTGATCTAAAATAATAAAAATTCACTAATTTAACCTCTAAATAAATTTAAGCAATCATAAGTTCACATTTTTTGCAAAATGACCATTTTGCCCCTAGGCTCAAAAATCAATTTTTATCGAATTTCTTCAAATTTTAAGCCTAGTAGAAACCTTTTTACTCTTATAGTGACCCAAAATTCCCATTGTTTCACAACTTTACTATCCATTTTATAAACTTTACAAAATTGTCCCTTTTAGGGTTTTCATGAGAAGTTCTTTCACAAATGTTGTTCACTACAATACTAAGATTCATTTTCTTCCATAAAAATGCAGCAAACATCATAAATCCTTTCATAGAGAAACCTTAGACTATTAACCATTTTGCAAAATGGTCTCCTTGTAACACCCCAAAATAGGGCCTAAACAGAAAAGTGGTTGCAAAACCACAAATCTGAGATAGAAAAGATTATTCCGATTAATTTTTATAATTTATCGAGTGATTAGATGCATGTGTTAGAGTATCGATGGAAAATTTTATAGATAGCATGCTTAATTTGCCTATTAGGGCTTAATTGCAAAAGTTGATAAATATGAGTTTTAGATGCTAAAGGATTAAATTGAAGAGTATAATTGAAATAGAGGTCATTAAATGGTAATTAGACCATTAGGTTTCATGGACAAAAATGGACATACATAGTAAAAATAACTAAAGTTTTAATGAAAGGTATTTTAGACATTTGGTAATTAAAAGATTAAAAAAGGGAAAAAGATGGCAAAATGTGCCCATATTCTTTATTAGGCCAAATTATTAAGGGTTCTCCATATCTAGGGTTTTGTCAAGCTTCCGAGCTTCATAGTAAGTGATTCCAAGCCCCTTTTTAATGTTCTTTACATTTTTGACGTCCCGGTAACTTGATTTAGCTTATTCTAGCATTAATTTAACCTAGGGTTCATATTTGGAAAAATACCCATAGGTGAAATGTGTTTATTTTGATTTTTTCTGGTAGAATATGAAGCTTGAAATTATGTTAAATGACTTGAGCTAAGTGATTTTAAACGAAAACGAGTAAAACGACATAATCAGTAAAAATACCTAATGGTCATAAGTACATGTTAGGGCTGGAATTTGATATTTCCATAGGTAAATACATCATCAGCATGTCATAAAACATAAGAATTAGGGATAAAGTTTCATTTTTGAGCCTTGGGGTAAAAGTGTAAATATGAAAAAGTTTAGGGGCAAAATCATACTTTTGCCAAAGTTAGAGTTAAGGACTGTTTTGATAAATGTGAATATTAAATAAGTTAAATTTTCTATTATAGATCAAGAAGAATGAAATTCAGGGTTAGATCGAGGAAAGAAAAAGGTTGAGGACTAAATCAAAATATTTGATCGTATTTTGTATCGAGGTAAGTTTGTTGTAAATAAATGCAATGTTTTTTTATTTATAATTAATGATGTTATTTTTCAGCATCTATATATTTATTTTGTAAATTTATTCCTTGATGATTCAAGCAAGAATTGATGGAGAAATGATATTTAAAAGTCCCGATTGAACCTTAGGAATGTATAGGATACAAATGTCATGACATTAGGGTTTAAGGATACCAAGTAAGACCATGCCAAGGCATGACATTGGTAAGCTTTACAAGGCAAGGAAATCATGTAAGACCATGTCAAGACATAGCATTGATAAACTATTATAAGGCAAAGATCCCATGTAAGACTATGCCAAGGCATGGCAACGGTGAGTTCATAAGGCAAGGATACCACGTAAGACCATGTCAAGACATGGCAATGGTAAGTTTAAAAAGGAACGGTACCCGTGTATCCTTAGTATTCCAAATGGTTCAACAGAAAATTCAAAGAGTGTAAATGTTCGAAAGGTTCAGGTTATCCTGATAATTCATTTAGAATGTTGTTATTAATTTACATGCAAACATAATAAGATTTATGCTTACTCCCTTTCTTTTCTCTCTTTTTTTATAGTATCGCAAAGCCAACTCGAAAAATCGTAAGGACGCCAGAGATAGCCTCACACTATCAACGGCCTATCTCGGTATTTTGTGACTAGAAATACTTTAAGTTATGGCATGTATAGGGACTTGGCTATTTTGTGTGTATGTCCTTATGATATCATTAAAGAATGGAATGTGAATCCTTGGTAATGATTTGCTTATGATATAGCTAAATATGAGCATGTTTTGGTATTATGTATGCCTAATTGTGGTTTGATGCAAATAAATTATGAAAGAGTAAGAGTTGGCCATGGAATAGTTAGGAAACATTAGTAGTGACGTGGTTTTGAAAAATCACTAAAAATTGTAGAAATGGAATTAATTGGTGAATGAGATATAAAATTAAATCTCATTGAGTCTATTTTCATCAAAAAAGAAACAGAGTAAGCAAATGAAGTCTATATTTGAGAAATTTAAATTTTTGTAAGACTGGTTTAGAGTGACTTTGTGATCCCCTGTTCCAACTTTGGAAAATCTTTAGAAATTTTACAAAAGCAATTATAAGTCATAGTGTATATTTCTAGATTCCTTAGTGAGTCTATTTTCATTAGAAACAAACAGAAATGTTATCCGATTTCTGTATAATGAGATAATAGATTTTGAGTGAAGAGAGGTCAGGTCTGCTGAACTGCAAAATAGAGGAAACTTTAATGAATAAACTGTACTGATTGGCCACACCAAAAATTCTGGAAACATTATGGTAATAATATATATGAGTCTATTTTCAGATAAAATTTACGAATTTAAATTTCGAGTTTCGTAACTCGAGTTATAATTAATTCAGTGACTGTTATGTAGTTTAATTATGAATAGTGAAATAAATTGTTTTGATTTGAGTAAGTAATCAAAAAATTTTTAATGTTCCCGGTTTGGTCTCGAACTATTCCAATTGCACGTTTTAGGGCCTCGAAGGCCCTTTTTAGGGATTTATTGGATGAATGTGAGTGACTTAATTTTTCAAAGTAAAAAAAATAAAATTTATGCCCCAAACAAGTAAGATAAGTCTGGTAATGCCTCGTGCTCGACTCCGGCGACAGTCTCGGGTAAGGGGTGGTACACCCTTCATTAGCTAGCTCATGCTACAAGGGTTCTAAAAGTACAAAAATTATCAAAAATAACCTTCAAATTGACTTACTTGCAAGAGGATAGCTTTGCTAAAATTTTAAAGCTCCAAGAACCTTATTTACTGAGAGTTCCGGTGAAGAAGAAGAGGTGAAAGGGATGATATCATTCTTTTTCTATTTTATTTCTTTTTAGTCAATTTAGTTACCAAATTTTCACCTAACATTGATGTTTCTATCCCTTTGTCTCCTATGGCCGGCCATGCCTCTTTAGAGGGTCTAATTGCCCTTTAAAGACCCCCAATTTAAGTTTTCTAGCTATTTGACACCCTTAGCTATCAAAATAGACTTTTGCACTTTATGCGATTTAGTCTTTTTTCGCAATTAAGCTCACAAACGTTAAAATTACTTCACCAAATTTTTGTTGCACTAATATAAACATGCTATAACTCTAAAATAATAAAAAAAAAATTTTAGACTTCAGATTGGTGGTCTCAAAACGACCGTTTTGACTAAGCCCAAAATCGGGCTGTTACATAAATGTATATGAGAGACAAGTTAGGGACCTTACGACTCCACTCCCTTACCAGAGTAGTATTTTGTAAAGGAATTTCATGAGATTCGCATTGACTAAGTTCATAAGTATGAGACCTAAGAGTTTAGCTGTAGAATGATTACAAATATGATTAAAGATTGAGATGGGTTAACGAGTAGAGGCAGAATTAGAATGGTATCAGATTGATCTAAAGTATCTCTTGGTTTATACGATATCACAGTTGGTGAAGAAGTTAGCTTCACTGAATAGATATCTGAGTGTGGTTGAAGGAATAATATTTGAAAGATAAGATATTTGAGTGTGGCAGATATAACTGAACAGATTTTGGCAGTCTCTTCTGGGTCGTTCCATGTGACTATTTGTTCTCAAAGGTATTCTTGTGGCTATGTATCCTCTAATAAAATTTTATTGTATGGGAATGTTTTCTAATCATGATGTATAGGTGAAAGTATTGATAACCTGATTGGTTTATAATCAGCACTGTTCTATTTCTCTCTAGTATTCTGTTACATTTCGTCTGTTGGGATTTTATGAGAAAATGCACATGATGCGATGATTCTATTTCTTCTAATTGACATTCCATTCGATATATATATATGGGAAGGTACATTATCCTTGTAGCATTTAATTCCATGGGTTTGAATGATGTGCTCTTCTAGACTTCTTTTTCTAAGAAATTACCAAAATCTTTTATATTTTCTTACGATTTCTGCTCTCGATCTATTGGTACAGTATTGTATATTGGAATTCTGTATCTTGGATTTCTTCATCTTGGATTTTTCTGTCTTGGATTTCTTTATTTTGGTCTGCTTGTCATCTTTATTCCGAAAATTATTAATCATGACTCGTACCTAAAGTGTATACTTTGGCCTATGATGACAATGTCAATTATGATTATGCCTCTGGGTTGATAGTAGTAACTTGATGATTCTAGTATTCAGATTTATTTAAACTTTGTGTAAGGTTTTGACATTGGCAAAGGCATAAGTGGTGAAATTGCTAGTTACAATTTGCATGGTGGATTTCTTTTCTCAAGTAAGTTAATCGAAGTTGATGCCTTCAGTTGAGATATCCTTGTTACTTGAGTTAATGTATTTGAATTGGTTTTTGATTAGCCTGATAAATAAACTTTGAATGATTACATGTTGAATCGTTCTATCGACTTGAAGAGAGGATTTCTTGAAATGTCATTTATTGATGATTAAGACCGACTTGGTTGTTCAATCGGTGTTGGTTATTTTTTGAAAGATTAAATGAGATATTTGTGTCTAGGAATAAAATTTCATTTCTTTATAGATAAAAGACAAATAGTCTGAATGAAAAGTGTATATTTCCTAACAGACTTTGATATGATTTAAAGTTGCTATGAATATCGCCTTGTGAAAGTTGAATGGTCCATTGCATGTTAGTAAAGCTTAGAACAGACGAGAATATTGTTAATCAAAACATTATACTTGGTTTAAACTACATCGGGCAAGAAATTCTTAATTTTTCTGTGATGTGTCGTTAAACGGATTGTGATACGTCTTGGGACAAAAAGGCAATGTGATAGCTTAATGTATCTATTGTCATAGAAAGATTTGGGTTTGAGATAGCGTAGATGATCTGAGATTATTGTTTTATGATCTTTGAGAAAAGGAAAATGTGGTTACAAGTGCTTGGGTAGAAAGTCCAGAGCTTATACAGAGAGTTGCAAGGAAGCTTACGGGAGTACTGTTTTGGTGTTCAAGTTTGGCACTCGACATTTCTAATCTTTGTGTTTGATACATGAAATGTTATCAGGATTAAAGTTTAATATCAGGTGATGTCAGAATGATTTTCACCAATGGTGGTAATTGAATGGAAATGAGAATGAGATTACTATAGATATCATATCAGAATTATTCCTATCTTTGAAAGAGAAAGATGTCATCTGACTTGTTGTTAAGTAATTGATGAATCTGCAAATCATGTTGGTATGTACTGAATTTTTGCTCATTAGAATTATGGGATTAAGTATCTTTGAGATTGTTGACTTTCTTAAAATGATAGCTTTTGTTAATCAGATTGAGATAGTTTTTGTTAATCAGATTGAGATCCGTGATGTATATCGTGAATTATTAAAAAGCTAAATGAGGCTCTGAATTTTAATGGCGACTAGAGGTTTAATTAGTAAACTATTGGGCTGTATACAATGATAGAGAACTTAAGGCCATGATGATCGGGCTGGCTATGCAATTGTATTCGAGAGGAATCAAGTATGATGTGTATATATATTCTATGACGGTATGGGTTCGACCCTTGTATACATGAAATCTCTGACAGAAGTCAAGATTCGATTGATGGGTCGTATAACATAGAATTGTTCATGACTTTAGTATGAGAAATTAAAGAGCTAAGTATTAAGCATAGCATGAGTAATAATTATTTAGCAATGATTATGTGCTAGTGGAGTTTATGTGTAAGCTAAACCACTTTTCTGGTAAGATTTTCGGGGACGAAAATCCCTAAAGGGGAGGGAGTTGTAACATCCCGAATTAAGGCCTAGTCAGAATAGTGGTTTCGGGACCACAAATTTGAAGTAAGAAAACTTATTTTTATTATATTTTTATGGTCTACAATTTCACGGGATGATTTCTTGAGAATTTCATTCAAAACTTTTGACGTTTGGGCACTCAATTTAGTCAAAAGGACTAAATTGTAAAAAGTGCAAAAATTGAGTTCTACATGTTAGAAGTGTCAAATTGATTTGAAATTTTAAATTTAAAGTCCTTAAATGGTAATTCAGCCATTGGTTAAGTTTTTGGACAAAAATGGACATGAAAGAGGTGAAATAGAATATTTTTAAGTTAGGGGTATTTTGGTCATTTAGTAATTAATATGAATTAAAAACAAAATTAAAAGCCAATTTTTGTCCATCTTTTACCCCATGGCCGAAACTTGCATGGAGAATACATAGCTAGGGTTTTTCAAGCTTCCAAGCTCGATTGTAAGTCCATTCTAGCCCCGTTTTTAATGATTTTTATGTTTTTGAAATCCTCATAACAAGATCTATCTATTTCTACCATTTATTTGAGATAGGGTTGATGTTTAAAATTTACCCATGCATTTTGTGCATGTATTTTGATGTCTAATGATAGAAAATGAATGTTGGGTGTTAAATAAATGACTTTTGCTAAGTGATTTTCGGTGAAAATGCTTAAAAGGACAAAATCATAAAAGTTATAAAATTTGTCATAAAAGTGTGTTTTAGTGGAAATTGGGGATTGCTATAGTTATGAAAATGTTTCGACTAGGCTTAAAGTACAAATAAATTGAATGAAAATCATTTTACGAGCATTGGGGCAAAAGTGTAAATATGTGAAAGTTTAGGGGTCAAAATGCAAATTTGTAAAAGTATGATTTTTGGACCCATATGAATAATGTGACTAATTAGTAAGCTAAATGTGATATTATAGATCAAGGAAAATGAGATTTGGGCGTATATTGGAAATTAATGAGATTATGGACTAAATTAGAATAAATAGTTGTACTCGTTTTCGAGGTAAGTTCATATGTCAATAATAATACAATAATATCATTGTTTATGCTTGAACTTAAATTGATGTGTTAACATTATGTGGTGAATATTTATATAGTTGGTATGATAATTGTATTATGTGATAAATGCCTAAATGTTATCATGAACAATGCCATGATTATTTCATGAATATGTGAATGGTGAATTTGCAAGCATGAATGATATTACGGTCATTATCCACGATGATACGAACAAGTACGATGAAGATACTATGTGTAATAAGGAAAATCCCATTTCAACCTTAGGATTAGTTTAGGATACAAGTGACATGTCACTAGAAATTAAGAAATCCGAGCTTGTTGAGCGGTTCGAGTTTGTGATATATGTGAGAATCTGAACTTGTTGAGTGGTCCAAGTTCATGATATATGAGGCATCTGGGCTCATTGAGTGGTCCGAATTCATTATGGATGCGAGCATCTAATCTCGTTGAGTGGTCCGAGTTCATAATGGATGCGATACATGTAACATCTGAGCTCATTGAGAGGTCCGAGTTCATTATGGATGTGTTACATGTTATAAGGTAGCTTTGGCTACGTGTGCTTATGTGACACTTATGTGCAAGTTTTCGTGTATCCAATAGTATTCCAAGTGTTCAATGGATATTATAATGAATGATGCGATGAAAGTCCTAAGATGGGCATGGCAATGAAGGTAAAGTTATTTGATATGCTACGGATATGTACAGGTATGTACGCTAAACTCATAAGCAATGCCTTGATGAAGAATGACTTATGGTGAGAAAGTTTATGTATATGTATTTATATGAACATATGATAAGTCTACAAAATGGCTTGAATGATGAATAATATTTATGGCTATTTATTATGTCTTTGTGTAATTGAACATGGAATCCATGAAATGGTAAGTTTATGATTAGTTGAAAATGAACTTATGATAGTTATCATCATATTGCACTAAAACAGTTTTGGATAGCAACAGTAGTCTGACATTGAAAATCCACCAAAAATTGTGGAAATTGAATTAGAAATTGATTGAAATATTATATTAAATCTTATTAAGTCTAGTTTCACAGAGAGGAAACAGTGCACGCAAAAGAATTTTGTATTATGAGATATTTGAAGTTTTGTGAGACAGAGTCAGAGTGATTTCGGGCTCCCCTGTCTTAAATTTGGAAAATCCCTAAAAATTTTACAAAAATTATTATGGGTTACAATTTATATGGATAAATTCTAAATGAGTCTGTTTTCAAAAGAAATAGACAGGAACATAATTTGAACCCCGTACTAAGAGATAAATAAATTTATTTGAGGAAAGGTTGAAGCTGTCAAATAATAGAACATGAATAACTTTAAAGACTAAACTATACTTATTGGCTAGACACAAAATTCTAAAAATTTTATGGTAAGAATATATATGAGTCTAGTTTTAGGGAAAATTAACAGATCGTAATTTCGAGTTTCGTAGCTCAAGATATTAATAATTTAGTGACAATGACTCGAGTATACAGCTTGACTGGAATTTGAGCAAATAGTGGAATTGTATGCAATTTCAATTGTGTTACCATGAGAACATGTTGATAAAATTGCTTATTATTTTCAGATGGACTTACTAAGCTATAAAGCTTACTCCCTCCTTTCCATTTCTTTAGTGTTGACAAGTTAACTCGGGGTTGATGATCGTCGGAGGCAGCATCACACTATCAAGCTTTGACTTTTAGGGTATTGGTGAATCTTAAACGTCTTCAAGTGAGTGGCATGTATAGAGACTTGGTTATTGATATGTGCTCTTATGGTTTGGCCAAGATGTTGGCTTATATTAGTACATTGTATATAGCCATGAGATGTGGCTTATGATGGTCATGGCTTGTAAGCTTATTTATCCAAGTTATGTATTGATGCCTTGTGATGTGGTCATGTGATTATATTTGTTTGATATGAATGGTTAGTATTACAGTATCTATGACCAAACGAAGTGGATATAATCAAAGAATAAAAGTGTGATATGGCAATAGGTCAATAATGCTTGAACATGAAATTGGTGTGGAATGATTTAGGCAAGCATGGTATAAATGTATAAGTAATAATCAAAATGACATGTTCAATTGATTGTGAATTGGTGTGTTTAGACTTGGTATAAAATGAGTAAGCAAAACACATGTATGATGATATATGAATATTATAATTGAGTCTTAATGGAGGATGTTTAATCATTTACTTGATGCTACATTGTATGTGTCTATAATGTATTTAAGTATGTGAGGTATTAATGGTAACAAAGAGCCTTGGAAAATAGCCTAAGTGCTAGCCATACAGGTAGAGAGACGACTATGTGTCTCAACCGTGTGGAGGACACGGCCTAGCACACGGGCGTGTGATCTGCCTGAGTGGTTCAATTTGTTTTGCTGACATCATAAACAAAGTGTTACATGGCCTGAGGACACGGGCGTGTTGGAGACACATGGGCGTGTCCCTGTGTCCACACGGGCGTGTAACCCTGTTTCATGAAAATTTTTATATGTTTCCCAAAACTTTCTAAAGCTCTCGGTTTAGTCTCGAACCATATCGATGTATGTTTTAGGCCTCGAAGGCCCGTATAAGGGACGATATACATGTATTTGAAAAGTTTTAATTATGGATGAAATTTTGTGACCCGATTTTGCATGATTGTCAATGTTAAAGTCCGATAATGCCTCAAACCCTATCCCGGCATCAAATACGGGTAAGGGGTGTTACATAATCACTAGCTCGAAATCTATTAACAACTCTAACTGTGACAGCCCAAAATTGACCCTAGTCGGGAAGTGGTTTTGGGACCGCTAAACCGAGTCACCGAAATGTTTGAATGTGATATTTATTGTCTAGAATATGTATATATGCATGTGTGAAAATTTCATGGTTGAATTTTGTAAATTGTAAGTGAAATTTTATTAAATAGGACTTATGTGAGAAAATTTAGAAATGTGCTAGGCTAATGTAAGGTGGCCCATTTATGCATGCTGCAAATAGTTGTACTTGCATGTCAAATACCCCTTTTATTTTAAGTGGTGGCCGGCCATGATGGTCATATATATATAATATGAATTAAATCTTAATTAAATGGCCATTATTTTATGCAAAAGAAAGGAAATAAATTAAAGAAAGAATAAAAAGAAAAGTAATGAAGACAAAGCTTCATCTTTGTCTTCTTGGCCGAATTGAAAGAAAGAATTGGGGCAAAAACATTCGGTCACTTGAAGCTTGAGAAGGTGAGTAAAAATTTTGTTAGTTTTTGCAATTTTAAGCTTAGTTAAAGTCAATTAGCTAGTTCCATATTAGCCTATTTGAAAACTTGGAATTTTAGATGTTGGTTTGAGCTTTCGGTTGTGGTTGTCAAGGGAGGAAATGAGATCTTGTTTGTCTTCAACAATTGATGGGTATATAAGTGTTAGATGTGAGAAAATTTCGTTTGGGTAATTGAAATAAATAATTAGAGGCTTAATTATTAAAAGGTTCGGCTATGTATATGAATTTTTTTAGTTATAATTTTGAATATTATAAGTAATGTTATGCATAGGTTTCGGTTTTGATATTATTTTCATAAGCATAATTAGTTCAATTTGATAATAAGGTATGAGGTGATAAGTAAAATTTTCATGGTGGTTTAGGTTTAATGACATTCGGCTATGGATTATAAGTGTTAGCTAATTCGGCATAAGAGTATAAATGTTAATTACTTTATATTTGAAGCCTTGAAGAATAGGTTGTGGAATATTAAAGTGTTGAAGGTTAAATCTTTAAGCTTGGTTAATTTGGACATTCGGCTATTCTTATGACATTAGATATAAGGGTATGAAAGGTTAAGTCTAAGTAGTTGGGATGATATGTGTATTTTTATAAAACTAAATGATGCTAAATAAATGTGATTATGCATGGTATTAAGCTAGTATTATGTTCTTTAGTACATGAGTAGAGCATATGTATGATGTTTAATATCTAGTTAATAACATCATTTGTACTTAATTGTATGGTATACATGTATTAAATCGAATCGCTAAATTGATAAGTTATTTAATAAAATCTATTTATTGAATTAAGCTCAAGAGCCAAGAGGGTCAAAATCTGATAAAGGAAAAGAAAAAGCGATCGAGTAGTCTATCCACAACTATTCAAAATATCCGAGGTAAGTCTTCGAGTAATGACCCTACTTGAATTATATTGAAATGATTAGTCATACTATGATGGATAGCCGAATGTGCATAGAGACTATGTTATAAAGCCAAATGAAATCATGCTCTTTGTGTGTGGCTATTGAGCCGAAATTGGAAAGGTTTAATAAATGTTTTGTGTTTGAGCCTTAGTAACGAAAATGAAATATGGATGTGCTAAGACTGTTGATTTATGTGTGCATGAGCATTTGAGTATATCCGGGCTAAGACCCGAAGGCATTTGTGCGAGTTGATATATCCGGGCTAAGACCCGAAGGCATTTGTGCGAGTTGATATATCCGGGCTAAGACCCGAAGGCATTTGTGCGAGTTGATATATCCGGGCTAAGACCCGAAGGCATTTGTGCGAGTTGATATATCCGGGCTAAGACCCGAAGGCATTTGTGCGAGTTGATATATCCGGGCTAAGACCCGAAGGCATTTGTGCGAATTGATATATCCGGGCTAAGACCCGAAGGCATTTGTGCTTGTGGTAATATCCGGGCTAAGGCCCGAAGAAACTTGGGTATGAATGTGAGCGTTTTGTGCTGTAATAAATTCAATTAATACGCTCAACAAACCCAAACGATAAGGTATGTTTGCATGTGCTTCGGAAAAGTCGATTCGTTTTAAGTAGTATTCGTTCAATCGACTAACGAACTTTTGGGCTTTTAGATGGGTTGATACCTTGTGTGTGTATATATGTTGATGAAGTGTGAAGTAAGCATGATTATGAGAATGTGTATTAATAAAGTGATTCATTTAGCTATGTGAATGTAATACTTTAGTCAAAGCCGATTTCATTACTTGAAACTTACTAAGCTTTAAAATGCTTACCCCGTTGCTTTGGCTCTCTGTTTTATAGATTTTGTTCGTTAGCTATCGGATTCGGGATCATCGAAGTCAAAGTCATCCACACTATCAAAGCCCTTTTTGGTACTCTTTTAGTTGAACTCTGGATATGGCATGTATAGGACTACCCATTGTTGTTGTTCAAGTACTTTTTGTGATGTATGTGTGTACAGCCATGCGAAAATGGCTTGTAGAAGTGGAGTATGGCATTAGACCATTTGTGTTTATGTATGTATATATGGTTTCATGATGTGATTATGGTTTGGAATGGAAGTGTTGAGCAAATGATCAGCCATTGGAATGGCTAAATATGATCATATGCGGACCTATGTATGACAAAACCCTAGTTGGTCCATGGTAACCACGAAATAGGTAAAGTTTACCTTGAAAACAGATGCTGACAGCAGCAGTAGTGTGGATTTAAAAAATCACAAAAATTTGTAGGAATAGAATTAAATAGTGAATAAATTATTTAATCGAACCTTGATGAATCTATTTTCATATGAAAGTAACTAAACAATTATATGAACAGTATATTAAGAGATATTAAAGTTCTCGTGAAACAGGGCCAGAACAGTTTCTGGATCTCCTTTTTCGACTTTGATAATTCACCATAAATTATCCAGAGATAGTTAGAAGCCATACCTTATATGTATGGATTCCTCTCTGAGTCTAGTTTCTACAGAAACAAACGACATCAGTATTGGAGCTCTGTACAGGGAGATATCCAGGTCATAATGGGCAAAGGTCAGTGTAGTCGACCCCAGTAACATGGGAGACTTTGACTAATAAACTGTACTAATTGGCCCGACCAAAAATTCTAGAAAAAATTATGTAGAGGGGAATATGAGTCTAGCTTCAGGGAAAATTCGCGGAACTGGATTTCGAGTTCCAAAGCTCAAGATATGATTTTTAAAGTGACTAATACGCAGATTGGCACTGTCTGGGAAATTTTTTTTATAAGGGGCTTAAAGTCTGTTAACACCTCGTGTTCGACTCCGGTGTCGGTCTCGGGTTCGGGGTGTTACACTAACCATCTTTGCTGTTGTAGATTTAGATCTTTCTAAGTTATCAAATATTTTAAGCTTTTGTGATTCGAATAGACATGACATTTCTCATCGAACAGACAATGGTGCCAAATCTTCAACACAAACATAATAGCTGCCAATTCCAGGTCGTATGTTGAATAGTTTTTTGTGCAGGTTTAACTATCTCGAGGTAAAAGCTATAAATTTGCCTTCCTTCGTCAAAACACAGCCCAAACCATTCAAAGATGTATCACTAAAGATTACGAAGTCTTTACTCGATTCTAGCTGAACTAGCATTGGAGCTTCGGTCAACAAAGCTTTCAACTGATCAAAACTTTTCTAGATCTTTTCTGACCATTCGAACTTAACATCTTTCTGCAGTAGTCGCGTTATCAGGGTTGCAATCAACAAGAAACCTTTTAGAAATCATCTGTAATATCCAGCAATTCACAGAATCCTGCATGTTGAAGACATAGCTAGGGCTTTTTAAGCTTTCGAGCTCGATTATCAAAGAAAATGAGATTCAAGCATAAATTCGAAATGAATGAGATTATGGACTAAATCAGAATATATAGCGGTGCTCGCGTTCGAGGTAAGTTCGCGTGTCAATAATATTGCAATGCTATGTTTGAATTGAAAATTCTATATTATTATTGCATGAATGACATGATTTAAAATATTGAAAAGGAAGGTAAGATTGTATGTAAATAATATATCGATTCTTTTTTTATGTTATTATCTTTTGTTATTATAAGAGATGTAGCTACCTATAGAATGACCATTTGATGTGAATTACGAATTAAAATTGACTAAGAATGAATTAGTAAAATGTTGAAAAGTGAAGAATTTCCCAATTGGGCCTTCGAAATTGAAAAGATACGAATGATCCGCTGTGAAAACACACGTGTAGTACTAAGTGTAGGCTACTACGTCTATCCGATGGTTAAGTCACGTGTGTAGTACTAAGTGCAAGCTACTACGTGTACCAGATTGTTAGGTCGCATGTGTAGTACTAAGTGTAGGCTACTATTCATACCAGAGAGCTTCGGTTACAAGGGTGGTAATATGTACAGGCCACCGAGTATCTGTTATTATTCTGATGAGTTCAACGGGAAATTACTAAGTGAAAATACATATGAACATGACTATGTGATGAATTAGTGAAAGTTTTTGTGTATAAACTTATGAGCAATGTGCTCGATATGTGATCGAACTTTGGTAAGATTGATATGGAGTAAGTGTTACAATGAAAGTTACTACAAAGAAAACATGAAAGAGTGAAATTTAGTAATAAAACAATTTTGGACAGTAGCAGTTATGTGACTTTGAAAAATCACCAAAAATGGTGGAAATCGAATTAAAAGTTGAATAAGATATGAAATAAAATCTTATTGAGTCTGTTTTCATATAAAGGAAACAGTGTAACCAAAAGAATTTCATATTATGAGATATTTGAATTCTTGTGAGACAGAGTCAAAATGAGTTCGGAATCCCTTGTTACGAATAAGAAAAATTACTAGAAATTGTAAAAAAAAAAATCATGGGTTATAAATTATGTGCTTATAATTCTTAATGAGTCTATTTTCAAGGGAAATAGACGAAAGCATCATCTAAGCCCCGTGCTATGAGATAATTAATTCGTAGTGAAGAGAGGTCGGAACTGTCAGACAGTGAAATAGGGGTAACTTTAAAGAATAAACCGTACTTATTGGGTAGACCAAAAATTCTAAAACTTTTATGGTAAGAAGATATGTGAGTCTAGTTTCTAGGAAAATTAGCAGTTCTCAATTTGAAGTCCCGTAGCTTTGGATATAAATAATTTAGTGACTATAACTTGGGAAAAGAGCTTAACTGGACTTTGAATAAATAGAGAGACTTGAAAACTAGCATGCTAATATATTGCTTATTATTTTTCATGCGAGCTTACTAAGCTTAAAGCTTACTCTCTCCTTTCCATTTCTTTTAATGTTGTTAGGTCAGCTCGGTGTTAGAAATCGTCGGAGGCAGCATCACACTATCAAGCCAATACCTTTGGAGTATTGATACACATGTTAGAAATATCAAGTGTGTGGCATGTGTAGGGACCTAGTTCTATGACATGTGTTATTATGATTTGGCTAAATGTATTGGCTTATATCAAGCTATTGTATATGGCCATGAGAGGTGGCTCATATTGATTATGGTTTGTAAGTCTAGTTAATCATGTTACATTTTAATGCATATGATGTGATGATATGAATATGCTTGTTTGCCATGCATGGTTGGTAATATGTCATGTGTGTTGAATGCATGTTTTATGACCAATCAAGATGGTCATGACCATGAATTAAACGTGTAATATGGTAATAAGAGGATAGTGCCTTGAACATGGATGTTTGATGTATAAGTTAGTAACCATAGTTTAATGGTATAAGTGATTAATGAGATGACTAGGTCAAATGAATGTGTAATAATATGGCTAGACTAGTTTATCATGAGTAGGTGGAACATATGTATAATGACGAGCTAATGTTGAATGTGTCTTATATAGGGTGTTTAATCACTAAAATGATGCCATGAGTTTCTGAGTTTGATGTGTATAAGGTTTTAAGGGTTTATGGGAAACATGAAGGCTTGGAAAATAGCCTAAGTGTTAGCCACACGGGTAGAGACACGACCATGTGTCTCAGCCATGTGGAGGACACGGCCTAGCACATGGGCGTGCGACCTTGTCGTCTGGTTCATTTTGTGTGATGACGTCATAGTCAAAGAGTTACACGGCCTGAGGAAATGGGCGTGTTCAAAACACACTGGCATGTCTCTGTGTCCACACGGGCGTGTGGCTTTGCTTCTTGGAAAAATTTCATAAATTTTCCTGAACTTTCCAAAGTTCTCGATTTAGTCCCTAATTGCTTTCATAGCATGTTTAAGGCCTCGTAGGCCCAAATAAGAGACTTTTAGATAGAAATTGAAAATTTTTAAATTTGAACAAAATTTTATAGCTCGGATTGCTTGATTGTTTGCGTTTAAGTCCAGTAATGCCTCGTATCCTATTTCGGCATTGGGCACGGGTAGGGGGTGTTACATTTTAGTGGTATCAGAGCTATGGTTTAGTCAGTTCTCAAACTAACCTAGCATGTATGAGAGTCTAGCTATACATGCCATAAATCTATGATAGTGTGATGTCTCCCGACGCGAATGAGAACCATCTTTTTTGTACAAAGGAGCTCTCCAACTGAGCTATACCGACCATTTTTGATGTGAAGCTAATGGATTCGGGTAAAGTACAGTTATGATGAGCCTAAACTCAAAAAAGTATGAATAAAAGTTCATGATATGTATGTGATAACATGTGAGATGAAAGTTCATGTTGTGATGAGTGCCTATGCTTGTTTAATATTCATATAATGTTGTGCACTTGATTTACTTGATTAAGTGAATGTGACAAATAGAAATTCATGAAGGTATGAATAAAAGGTTCATAATAACATGATACGGATAAAATGTCATTGTCTCGATTGAACATTGAATGTTGATAGATTGCACTGATATTTTTAAATGAGATAAAGGAATACGCTATGATAAGCTTATCTATGTTTAGTTGATAGTTCTATGATATATATGATTGATTTGCTCTAGTGAATGTATGTATTTGGTTAACCCACCAACCTTACTGATGGAATAAATATTCGTGTCAAACTCGTACAGTTTAAGTAAATGTGCTAAAATTGATTGAATTGAGTTATATGATGGTAATGATATGTGTAGGATGATCTACAAGATAAAAGTTTTAATTATGACATACTTATCCAAGTTTGTTTGGCTCTCACAAAATGTTATGTACATGACTTGTTTGATTGAATGAATGGGATAAGTAAATTTATTCAGAATCCATAGAATGCATGCATAAATGCACTAGTTTAAATAAGATAATTCGAAGGTTCATGCCATACATGTGACAGCCCTAATTTGACCCTAGTCGGAATATGGTTTCGGGACCACAAAATCGAGTCATAAAATTCATTTAAAATTTATTTGCATATTTTTTATGTGTGATAGTGCATGTGTGAAAATTTCATGTTTTAATTTAGTCTTATGAATGTGAATTTTACTTGAAATGACTTAGTTGAGAAACTTAGAAAATATGATAGGTAAATTGTAAGGACCAAACAACTACAAAGTGTGAAAGCTTGGGTTTGCATGTGAAAACGCCCAAAATATAATAAGTGGCCGGCCAAGTAATGATGCCCCTCCACTAAGTTTAATTAATTATAAAATTTTGTTAGCAAATGATTAAAATATTCTAAATAAAATGAATTAATAAGAAAAAGATGAATAAAAGAAGAAAAGGAAGGAGAGAGAAAGTGTTCATCATCTTCTTCTTCTTCTTCCAAAACAGAAACAAAAAGGAAAGAAAAAGGGAAATTTACACTAAGGCAATTCAGCATCTTCATTTGCTAGTAGGAGGTAAGTTTTGAAGTGTTGGTTAAATCTTTTTATATGTTAAGTTAATTTTGAATGTACTTTTGGCAATGTCAAGAAAATTTAAACTTCTATGGTGGTTTGGGCACTAAGCCGTGTATCAAAGTGTTAGAATTAGAGGTTGTTTTCATGTTGTATTAAATAAGTAGATGATAGAATGGGGTTGAACTTGTTGAATAAGTAGTTGGGTAATATTTTGTGCATTCGGCCATATGGAGTTTAAATGGAATGTTGTTTTTAATTGTTATTTCCTTGTATGAGAAATGGTTCATTGTTAAGGCCGAATGAGTTCTGATTGATAAGTTGAAATGCAAAAGTTCATGTTAAGAGGTAAATTGAGTAATAGACCGAAACATGGAAGAAGGAGTAAAACTTATATTTTTATGTTTTAGGAGGGAAAGGCATAATAAAAATTTGAGTAAGTTTTAAGGTGCATATTTTAGTTTATGTGCTATGGAGAATCTGATTAAAATAGTTGGTATGGTGTTTGCCGAATTTAAATTTAGATTGTTTGAGTAGCTTAATTTAAATATTAGAAATTTATTTGAGTGATTACAATTGACATTAAGATGTTGAACTCACGAAATTAGAAGTATACGAGCTTGATAGTATTTAAACGGATACTAACCGGAAATGAGTTTAGTTAATTAATTTACAAATTATTTAGTATTGAAAAATTTGGAAATGTGAATTTGCCGAAATTATCTTGTATATGTAGCGAATAAATGGAATAAATTAGAAGTATGTTTGGATGTGCATTAAGTTTAAGGGTTAAACTTTCAATTGTTATGGCTTGGTTAATATTAGATGGAATACCAAATCTGTGTGGGTGTGTATCAAGAATGATTATAAATTGGGGCTACGATGATTGAATTATTTTATTTGCTTAGTTGGAGCTTAAGATCAAAGAGAGCCAAGTTCGGCCAAAGGAAAAGCGAAACTGGTTGAGTAGCTGATCGGAGTTGTTCATCCGACTAAAAAGGTAAGTTCCTAAGTAATTTAAGTTTCAGTCAATATTGTACATAAAATAGGTTGGATAAGAAATCATGGTATGTATAAATTTGTGAAAATCGAATGTGAGATTTATCAACCTATCTATGACATTGTGGTAGCTATAGATAAGAAATTTCAGCACTATATGTGCGAGGTTATGCGGCACTATGTGTGCAAAAACTACGTGGCACTATGTGTGCGAGATTAGATAGCACTATGTGTGCGAGGAAACGTGGCACTATGTGTGCGAATGAGTGAGAGCACTATGTGTGCAGACCTTTAAATTGAGCACTAAGTGTATGATATCGATCGTAGAGAATTGCTTGTGCAAATGAAAAAGTTTAAAACTTTAAACTGGGAATAATGAAATGTGCATGGATATTAGACATGGGACTTGATCTAAATCTGTATATTAATAGATAATGCTTGGGACGAGAGAAAGAAGAGAAAGGTAATCGGCTCAATTAGTATATAATTTAACAAAGATATAAATTAGTGATAAATGAATCTAAATGGATTGGAGATTTGATTTATGGATGGAACGGCTTGGTTTGTGCTTTATTTGATTAATTGAACCTTGTTTGTCATTTATATATATATACGCCAATGATTTGCATATGAGATTTACCATGGTCTTTTCAATTTGCGATTAAATAGTGTAGGAGTACATAGTGAATTCGGGTAAGTATGTACCAAATTCATAATGTACACATGTGACATAAGATTTCCTTGTGATATCCTATTTGAATTCGGCTAATATTGGATTGAAACTTTAATTTTTGTTAAGATAATTGGATCATTACATTCTTTTTAAAATTTCTCAGGACTTATTGAGTTAATAACTCTCTTGGTGTATTTATTGGTTTTGTATAGATCATCTTGTCGAGGAAAGCTTGGATCCGTTACGAAGTCATCGCATCTTTTGACAACCCCTTTTTGGTCTCTTTGTTTGAAACTCAAATAGACATTATGGCATGTATAGAATAATATTTTGGTAGGTTTGCTATTTTGATAGTATTATATATATAAGGCCATGCGAATATGGCTAAAGTTCTATGTATGGATGTGATAATGGTTTAAATATAAATCTTGAAGTGAAATCAACTTGACATATGAGTTCATATTGTGATATGAGTGTGATTATGTTATGCTTGAACTAACATATTAAGCATTCGAGATACATTATGTATGTATATTCGGTCAAGAGGAGAAAATCACCTTACAATTTTTACCCTTGTTTTAGTATGTGCATACTATAGAAGTTACTCATGGAAACGTGCTATTATTGTTGTAATTACTTAAATTAATATTGGACATGGGTATTTAGGGTGTTACATTTTATTAGTATCAGAGCTACAGTTTAGTCGATTCTAGGACTACCGTAGCGCGTGTGAGTCTAGCTATACATGCCATAATGCTAGTATATGATAGTGTGATTACTTCTGACGATTGAAATTATTGTTTTGATTAGTAAATGGAATCCACTCTAGAGAGAGCCTTAGCGGATGATGTTGAGAGTGTAGCGCCTGCTCCTGCGCAAGGGACAGCGCCTGTTGAACCTCAACCATCTGCGAGTAATCATGATGATGGGGCTAAGCAAGCCTTCTTTACCATGATGAATGAGTGGGTTGCACAATATGCCCGAACAAACCCGGCTGCTCAACCATTTCCGAATTTAAATAATCCTCCTTCAGTGCCTATAATACCAGCAATTACTGATCCCTTGAGGCTGAGTAAAACTTCTGTTGATTTGATTAGGAAGCGCAGGGCCGAGGAATTTTGAGCCACAGCTACTGATGACGCTGAAAGGGCTGAGTTTTGGCTTGATAATACCATCCGCGTTTTCGATGAGCTGTCTTGCACACCTGATGAGTGTCTAAAGTGTGCAATATCCTTATTACGAGATTCGGCCTACTATTGGTGGAGAACCCTAATTTCGATTGTTCCAAAGGAACGAGTTACTTGGGAGTTCTTTCAGACGGAGTTTCGTAAGAAGTATATTAGTCAATGATTCATCGATCAAAAGCACACAAAATTTTTAGAGCTTAAACAAGGCCGTCTGACGATATCCGAATATGAACGTGAGTTTGTAAGACTTAGTCGCTATGCTCGGGAGTGTGTAGCTAATGAAATTGCCATGTGTAAAAGATTTGAAGAGGGATTGAATGAAGATTTAAAGCTGCTAGTGGGTATTCTACAAATAAAGGAATTTGTAACACTGGTTGAACGAGCTTGCAAGGCTGAAGAGCTTGGAAAGGAGAAAAAGAAAGCTGAATAAGAAGGTAGGGACTTTCGTAAAAGATCGGTGGGTAAAAATTCTTTTTCGGGTGCAAATAAGTTCAGAGATGATACTAACAGATTAAAGACGACTGCAGGAATTTCTATTAAGGAGCGACCATCAACGGACTCTCGAGCTACTTCGGTTGCTAGTGTTGGCAACAATCGGCAAGAAAAACCAGAATGTCCACAGTGTGGAAGACAACATGTAGGTGAATGTTAGGGTAAGTCTATTAACAGAGCCTGTTATAGATGCGGTTCACGGGATCATTTCATTCGAGATTGCACGGAACTTGATTAGAAAAATAAGATGCAAGGTGCGAGATCGAGTGGTGCAACAACTAGAGGTAGACCACCGAGAAATACTGGAGGCAGGGGTGGCAATCAGAGAGGGACTTCTGATATGGCGGTTCGATCTGAGACTCATGCCCCCGCTAGAGCTTATGCCATCCATGCACGAGAGGAGGCATCCTTCCCTGATGTTATCACTGGTACATTCACTCTCTATAGTACTAGTGTACTTGCTTTAATTGATCCTGGTTTGACTCATTCTTACATATGTGAAACATTAGCGTCCAGTAAGACTCTACCTGTTGAGTCTACTGAATTTGTAATACGAGTGTCAAACCCTTTGGGTCAGTATGTGTTAGTTGATAAAGTATGCAAGAGATGTTCATTGATAATTAACGATTTCTGTTTTCTGGTGGATTTGATGCTATTACCCTTCAACGAATTCGATATTATTCTAGGAATGGACTGGTTAACTGAGCATGATGCTGTGGTAAATTGCAAGCGAAAGACTATAGAGTTGCGATGTTCGAGTGGTGAAATGATTCGAATTGAGTCTAGTGATTTGAGTGGGTTACTAGCAGTGATATCTTCTATGTTAGCTCAAAAATATGTGAGAAAGGGTTATGAAGCTTATCTTGCATATGTACTGGATAGCAAGGTATCAGAACGAAAGCTCGAGACGTGCCTATAGTTTTTGAGTATCCAGAAGTGTTTCCTGAGGAAATACCGGGATTGCCACCTGTTAGAGAAGTAGAGTTCGGCATAGAATTGGTTCCGGGTACGACACTGATTTCAATCGCTCCGTATCGTATGGCACTGACCGAGTTAAAAGAATTGAAAGCTCAATTGCAAGAGTTGACTGACAGAGGTTTTGCGCGACCCAGCTTCTCACCCTAGGGTGCTCTAGTTCTGTTCGTGAAAAGGAAAGGCGGAACTATGTGAATGTGTATTGATTATTGTCAGCTCAATAGAGTGACGATAAAGAATAAATATCCGTTGCCGTTGATAGATGACTTATTTGACCAGTTGAAAGGAGCTTCTGTGTTTTCGAAGATTGATTTGCGATCTGGCTATTATCAGTTGCGAGTTAGAGATTCTGACGTTCCTAAGACTGCTTTCAGAACGAGATATGGACACTATGAGTTTTTAGTGATGCCGTTTGGGCTCACTAATGCTCCTGCGATTTTCATGGATCTGATGAATCGGGTATTCAGACAGTATTTAGATCAATTTGTAGTGGTGTTCATAGATGATATTCTAATTTATTCTCACAACGAGTCCGAGCATGCCGAACACTTGAGGCTTGTACTTCAGATTTTGTGAGATAATCAGTTGTATGTAAAATTCAGTAAATGTGAATTCTGGTTAAGGGAGGTCAACTTTCTGGGACATATTGTATTCGCTTCGGGTATTAGAGTTGATCCGAACAAAATTTTAGCCATTCTTGATTGGAAACCTCTGAGGAATGTTTCTAAAGTTTGGAGCTTTTTGGGACTCGCGGGGTACTATTGACGATTCGTTAAGGGTTTCTCGATGATCGCAACACCGTTGACGAAACTACTCCGAAAAGATATCAAGTTTGAGTGGTCAGAGAAATGTCAGACAAGTTTCGACAAGCTGAAAACCCTTTTGACGAAGGCTCCTGTGTTAGTTCAGCCAGAGTCTGGTAAAAAGTTCGTAGTCTACAGTGATACTTCTTTGAACGGTTTGGGTTGTGTGCTGATGTAGGAAGGTAGAGTTGTTGCATATGCTTCGAGACAACTAAAGCCTCACGAGAAAAATTATCCAACTCATGATATCGAGCTAGCTGCGATTTTGTTTGCTCTTAAAATTTGGCGTCATTACCTGTTTGGAGAGAAATGCCATGTTTATACTGATCACAAAAGCCTAAAATATTTAATGACTCAGAGAGACTTGAATCTGAGACAGCGACAGTGGCTTGAATTATTAAAGGATTACGAAATTGTCATTGATTATCATCCAGGTAAGGCAAATGTGGTGGCTGATGCCCTAAGTTGAAAATCTTTGTTTGCTCTTCGAGCAATGAATGTACATCTGTCTATTTCCGCTGATGATATGCTGGTAGCGGAATTAAAAGCAGAACCAGTGTTATTATGGCAAATTTGTGAAGCACAGAAAATCGACAAAAAATTGGTTGCTAAACGAGCTCAATGTGATTCTAATATGGGTTCAGAGTTTCAAATTGATGACAATGATTGTTTAAGATTCAGAGGTCGATTTTGTGTCCCGAGAAATTCAGAACTTACTTCGATGATTTTGAGTGAGGCCCATTGTAACCGAATGTCGGTCCATCCTGGTAGCACGAAAATGTACAACGATCTAAAAAGACAATATTGGTGGCATGGTATGAAAAGAGACATTTCCGACTTTGTTTCTAAATGTTTGATATGTCAACAAGTGAAAGCGGAGCATTAGGTGCCTTCGGGATTATTACAGCCGATCATGATACCTGAGTGGAAATGGGATCGAGTAACGATGGACTTTGTATCCGGTTTACCATTGACATAGAGCAAGAAGGACTCAATCTGGGTTATTGTTGATAGATTGACGAAGTCCGCTCATTTTATCCCTGTTCGTATAGATTTTTCACTCGATAGATTAGCAGAATTATATGTTTCTCAAATTGTTCGACTACATGGAGTACCTACTTCTATTGTTTCTGATAGAGACCCCAGATTTACATCCTAATTCTGGAGAAAATTGCATGAAGCGTTGGGTACTAAGCTACATTTTAGCACTGCTTTCCAACCCCAGACAGATGGTCAATCTAAATGAGTTATTCAGATACTCGAAGATATGTTGAGATGTTACATTCTCGAGTTTATTGGTTCGTGGGAACGATATTTACCTTTGATTGAATTCGCATACAACAATAGCTTCCAATCAAGTATCAAGATGTCACCATACGAGGCTTTATATGGTCGCAAATACCGCACACCATTGTATTGGACTGAGCTCAGTGAAAATAAGATATAAGGGGTTGATTTGAACAGAGAAGCTGAAGAAAAAGTGAAACTGATTAGTGATAGTTTAAAGGCAGCATCGGATCATCAGAAATCATATGCAGATTTGAAACGCAAAGATATTGAGTATCAAATTGGTGATAAAGTATTTTTGAAAGTCTCACCCTGGAAAAAGTTACTCCGATTTGGCCGTAAGGGCAAATTGAGCCCAAGATTGATTGGACCGTACGAGATAGCAGAACGGATAAGGCCAGTTGCTTACAGATTGGCCCTGCCACCTGAACTCGCAATGATTCATAATGTGTTCCATGTATTGATGCTTAGACGGTATAGATCGGATCCTTCACATGTGGTTGGTTTATCTGAAGTTGAGACTCAATCGGATTTGAGCTATGAAGAAGAACCGATTCGCATCTTAGCTCAAGAAGTGAAAGAATTGCGGAATAAGAAGATTTCTTTAGTAAAAGTATTATGGGTCAAACATGGAGTAGAAGAAGCTACTTGGGAGCTCAAAGACTCTATGAAAGAACGTTATCCGAATTTATTCATTGGTAAGATTTTCGAGGATGAAAATTTTTAAGTGGGAGAGAGTTGTGACAGCCCTAATTTGACCCTAGTCAGAATGTGGTTTCGGGACCACAAAACCGAGTCATAAAATTAATTTAAAAGTTTATTTGCATATCTTCTATGTGTGATAGTGCATGTGTGAAAATTTGATGTTTTAATTTAGTCTTATGAATGTGAATTTTACTTGAAAGGACTTAGTTGAGAAACTTAGAAAATATGATAGGTAAATTGTAAGGACCAAACAACTACAAAGTGTGAAAGCTTGGCTTTGCATGTCAAAATGCCCAAAATACAATAAGTGGCCGGCCAAGTAATGATGCCCCTCCACTAAGTTTAATTAATTATAAAATTTTGTTAGCAAATGATTAAAATATTCTAAATAAAATGAATTAATAAGAAGAAGATGAATAAAAGAAGAAAAGGAAGGAGAGAGAAAGTGTTTATCATCTTCTTCTTCTTCCAAAACCGAAACAAAAAGAAAAGAAAAAGGGAAATTTACAGTAAGGCAATTCGGCATCTTCTTTTCCTAGTAGGAGCTAAGTTTTGAAGTGTTGGTTAAATCTTTTTATATGTTAAGTTAATTTTGAATGCACTTTTGGCAATGTCAAGAAAATTTAAACTTCTATGGTGGTTTTGGCACTAAGCCGTGTATCAAAGTGTTAGAATTAGAGGTTGTTTTCATGTTGTATTGAATAAGTAGATGATAGAATGGGGTTGAACTTGTTGAATAAGTAGTTGGGTAATATTTTATGCATTCGGCCATATGGAGTTTAAATGGAATGTTCTTTTAATTGTTATTTCCTTGTATGAGAAACGGTTCATTGTTAAGGCCGAATGAGTTTTGATTGATAAGTTGAAATGCAAAAATTCATGTTAAGAGGTAAGTTGAGTAATTGACCGAAACATGGAAGAAGGAGTAAAACTTATATTTTTATGTTTTAGGAGGGAAAGGCATAATAAAAATTTGAGTAAGTTTTAAGGTGCATATTTTAGTTTATGTGCTATGGAGAATTTGATTAAAATAGTTTGGTATGGTGTTTGCCGAATTTAAATTTAGATTGTTTGAGTAGCTTAATTTAAATATTAGAAATTTATTTGAGTGATTACAATTGACATTAAGATGTTGAACTCATGAAATTAGAAGTATACGACCTTGATAGTATTTAAACGGATACTAACCGAAAATGAGTTTAGTTAATTAATTTACAAATTATTTAGTACTGAAAAATTTGGAAATGTGAATTTGCCGAAATTATCTTATATATGTAGCAAATAAATGGAATAGATGAGAAGTATGTTTGGATGTGCATTAAGTTTAAGGGATAAACTTTAAATTGTTATGGCTTGGTTAATACTAGATGGAATACTGAATCTCTGTGGGTGTCTATGATGAATGGTTATAAATTGGGGCTACAATGATTAAATTATTTTATTTGCTTAGTTGGAGCTCAAGATCAAAGAGAGCCAAGTTCGGCCAAAGGAAAAGCGAAAGCGGTTGAGTGGCTGATCGAAGTTGTTCATCCGACTAAAAGGTAAGTTCCTAAGTAATTTAAGTTTCGGTCAATATTGTACATAAAATAGGTTGGATAAGAAATCATGGTATGTATGAATTTGTGAAAATCGAATGTGAGATTTATCAACCTATCTATGACATTGTGGTAGCTATAGATAAGAAATTTTAGCACTATGTGTGCGAGGTTATGCGGCACTATGTGTGTAAAAACTACGTGGTACTACGTGTGCGAGATTACATAGCACTATGTGTGCGAGGAAATGTGGCACTATGTGTGTGAATGAGTAAGAGCACTATGTGTGCGGACCTTTAAATCGAGCACTAAGTGTGCGATATCGATCGTAGAGAATTGCTTGTGCAAATGAAAAAGTTTAAAACTTTAAACTGGAATAATGAAATGTGCATGGATATGAGACATGGGACTTGATCTAAATCTGTATATTAATAGATAATGCTTGGGAAGAGAGAAAGAAGAGAAAGGTAATCGGCTCAATTAGTATATAATTTAACAAAGATATAAATTAGTGATAAATGAATCTAAATGGATTGGAGGTTTGATTTATAGATGGAGCGGCTTGGTTTGTGCTTTATTTGATTAATTGAATCTTTTTTGTCATTTATATATATATACGCCAATGATATGCATATGATATTTACCATGGTCTTTTCAATTTGCGATTATATGGTGTAGGAGTACATAGTGAATTCGGATAAGTATGTACCAAATTCATAATGTGCACATGTGACATAAGATTTCCTTGTGATATCATGTTTGAATTCGGCTAATATTGGATTGAAACTTTAATTTTTGTTAAGATAATTGGATCATTACATTCTTTTTAAAATTTCTTAGGACTTATTGAGTTAATAACTCACTTGGTGTGTTTATTGGTTTTGTATAGATCATCTTGTCGAGGAAAGCTTGGATCCGTTACGAAGTCATCGCATCTTTTGACAATCCCTTTTTGGTATCTTTGTTTAAAACTCAAATAGACATTATGGCATGTATAGAATAATATTTTGGGAGGTTTGCTATTTTGATAGTATTATATATATAAGGCCATGCGAATATGGCTAAAGTTCTATGTATGGATGTGATAATGGTTTAAATATAAATCTTGAAGTGCAATCAACTTGACATATGAGTTCATATTGTGATAGGAGTGTGATTATGTTATGCTTGAACTAACATATTAAGCATTCGAGATACATTATGTATGTATATTAGGTCAAGAGGAGAAAAATCACTTTACAATTTTTACCCTTGCTTTAGTATGTGTATACTATAGAAGTTACTCATGGAAACGTGCTATTATTTTTGTAATTACTTAAATTAATATTGGACATGGGTATTAGGGTGTTACAATACAGGTGTGAATAATAATTTGCCAGAAGTGGATGATGTGTTTGTGAAAATGTTACTATGATGGTGAAATAGTGTTATATGTTTATGTGTATGAGAGACGAGTTACGGACCTTACGACCCACCCCCTTACCAGAGTGGTGTTTTGTAAAGGATTTTATAAGATCAGTGTTGAATAAGCTCACAAGTATGAGACCAAAGAGTTCAGCTGTAGAATGATTATAACTATGATCAGAGATTAATTGGATTGATAAGTAAAGACAGAGCTAGTAAAGTGTGATGTCAAGAAACGTATTAACTGGAATTTCTTTAGAATTGATCTTCTTCAATG
The DNA here is from genome assembly GCF_007990345.1 of Gossypium hirsutum. NCBI lineage: Eukaryota > Viridiplantae > Streptophyta > Magnoliopsida > Malvales > Malvaceae > Gossypium > Gossypium hirsutum. Next base: position 62,589,323 of record NC_053436.1, on the reverse strand, counting down.
AAAATCATAATGTGGGATTTGTAATAACAGAAACAGTTGGAGGAATAAATCTTGAAAAGTAAGATATCTGAATCTGGAAATTATAGTAAGCAAATTATGATTGTCTCTCTTGAGGTACTCTATGAGTTCATTTACTCTCGAAAGTATTACTAGGGCTATCTATTTTTAGATAAATTTTTATCATGCAAAAATGTTTTCTAATATTGGAATAAGATGAAAGTATTGATAGTTTGATTGATATATAATCTGTATGCTTTATTTTCTCTCTAGCATTCTATTACGTTCCGTCTGTTCGGATTTTATGATATAATGTACCTGATGTTATGATTCTGTTCCTTCTAATGGATGCTCTGTTCGACAAATATATACGGGAAGGTACATTATACTTGTTGCGTTTAATTCTAGTGGGGTTGAATGATGTATTCTTCTGGGAAATTATCAAAATCTTCCATATTTTCTTATGAGCTTTATTCTAGGTCTTTCATTATGATATTGTATCTTGGATTTCTTTATCATGGATTTCTCTATCTTGGACGTCTTAATCCTAGTTTTCATGTTATCTATATTCCGGAATTTATCAATCACAGCTCATATCTACAGTATGTTCTTCAGTTGTGATAATCATGTCAAGTGTGACTATGCATAAGTGGTAATAATGTGGTAATTGTAGTATCTGGATTTCTCTAAATCTTCGTGAAGGATTTGACATCAGCAAAGGCATAAGTTGTTAAATTGCTAGTATCAGCTTGTATGATGGATTTCTTTTCTCAAGAAAGTTAATCAAGTTAATGCCTTCGATTGGGAACATTTATACTACCTTGAGCTGATGCAATTGAAATGAACTTTGATTAGTATGATGAGTGAATTTTGCATGGTTACATGTTAAATCGTTTTGACAACTGAAAGGAAGGATTTCCTGAAACTTTATCAAGTAATAATTAAGACCGACTTGGTTGTTCAGTTTGTTTGGGTTATTGTTTGAAAGATTTAATGAGATATTTATGTCTGAAATTTTTCCCAAGTTTGAGAATAAGATTTTATCTCTCCGGGTAAAAGACAGGTAGTCTAAATGAAAGTGTATATATCTTAGAAGACTTTGATACGATTTAAAGTTTCTTTGAATGATAAAGTTTTCGTCTTGTGAAAGTTGAATGGTCTACTACATGTTGGTAGTGATTTGAATATACGAGAATATTGTTAACCGAAGCCTTGAAACTAGTTTAGTGTACATTAAGCAATGACTTCTCGATTTTTAGTGATGTGTTTTAAGACAAGAAGGGCAGTGTGATAGCTTAAAGTATCTGCTGTCACAGAAAGACTTAAGTTGAAATAGTGTAGCTGACTTGAATTGTTAAAGGATGATAAGATAGTTATGGTATGATCTCTGAGAATGAGATTACTATAGATTTCATATCAGAATTATTCCTATCTTTGAAAGATAAACATGTCATATGACTTGTTAAGTAATTGATGAATCTGCAAATCATGTCGGTAAGTACTAAATTTTCGTTCATCAGACTTATGGGATTAAGTATCTTTGAGATTGTTGAATTTCTTAAAATGTTAGTTTTTGTTAATCGGATTGAGATCCGGGATTTATATCATGAATTATTGAAAAAGCGTAACAGCCCGATTAGACCGTATTCGGAACGGTGATTTTGGGACCACGATTTCTAGTTAGAAAAATATTTAAAAATTATTTGTGTGTTTATTATGAGTGAATTTGTGTGTGTGAAATTTTCGTGATTTAATTTTGTTTTTTGAGTGCCAATTAAATAAAAGGACTTAATCGCGTAAATTATAAAAGTGATGGCAATTTATTAGTAGTGCTTAATTGTTAAGGCTTATTAAAGGGAAGGTTTTTATGTTGTAATTTTACCATTAAAAGTTTAGTGGAATTTATGGTTTGGTATTTTGGTAATTATATATATTTTAATGGATGGTTAGGTAAATATATTATAAATGTTAAATAAATAAATAAAATGGCATGAAAATAAAGCCATTTTATCATCTTCTTGCCGAAATAAAAGAACAAAAGAAAGAAAAAAAGACAAGTTAGGTCTTCAGCCATTGTTGATTCAAACTCAAGGTTAGTTTGGTTTCGGTTTTTGATAATTTTTACGTTTTTGAGATCCTTGCTTCGAATACTATTCGACCCATGCTAGAATTTCTAATTTTGATGAATATTTTGAGTTATGCCATTGATGAATATTTATGTTTTGTGATGTTTGATGATTAATGTCGGAAGATATGTTTTGGACTAATATGTTTTCTATTCAAATTTTTGAAGAATTTGAGTAATTAGGTTAAATTACAAAAATAATAATTTGAGGGACTAAAATGTAAAATGAATGAAATGTAAGGACTTGTATGTATATAAGGAAGGTTCGGCCTAACTATGTTGTTGTGAAATTTTGCATATTTTCTGTTTTGTGCAATAGGGACTAAATTGTGAAAAATGTGAAATATCAGGGGTAAAAGTGTAATTTGCCTATTTTTGTTTTTTTGGATAAATTTGATTGAATAAGTTTAATTTATGTTAATTTAGATCAAGAAAAGAGAAAATCAGATTTAGATAGGAGGGAAACTAAAGTTGTCGACTAGTCGATCCGTACCAGTTTCTCATCGTCAGAGGTAAGTTTATAAGCAAATAGATGTACTTAATTTTAATTAAATGCAAATTATATATGCTGAAATGAAATGTGAGAATATTTAATTGCAAATGCTGAATGTATATAAGCTTGGTAACCATGTTCATGTGTTCGTTTCGATCGAGTTATGACATCCGAAAGCCCCATTCGAACATTAGGAATAGTTAGGATACATATGTCATGACATAGGATTCCGAATTATGTACGTGAGTAAGACCATGGCACCGATATGTGACTCTGATATATGTGTGCGAGTAAGACCCTATTTGGGACAGTGGCATCGATATGTGATTACATGTAAGACCACGTCTGGGACGTTGGCATTGTGCTATATGTATGATTATCCAAGTGTCCTATCCAATTCTGAGTAGTTCAATGGGCAATGATAAGTGTGACCAAATATGTAAAAGGAGCTAAATGACCAGGTATGAATTAGCTTGTTACTTAACTGAATTAAGGTAAGTGAGTAATTTGATTCTTTGTTACAAATTGCATTCGATACAAATGAAATATATATGTGATTATAATATGTATATTCGGTCAAATAACTATTAAATGTACATGATGTTTTATTATGATTCTTAAGTTTGTGTATTGAGCATATGTATGTTTGGTTATTTAATGACATTTTGATTATGAAAGTTGAATAACATTCGATAAATTTGATCACTTGAACATTCAGCCAAGGTGGAAAGTGGAGTATGAAATGTATTATATATGTAATTTTGTAGTTTGAGATTAAGGAATGATGAGTTTAATATAATTTGGTTAACTTAAATGAACTGATTATATAATTTGAACTGTTTATTTGCTTATGATTTGCTAATCTATAAAAGCTTACTCTATGTATACATGTGATTCTGTTTTATAAATTTTGAAGCAAGTTATGAGCTCGGGGATCGCCAGCAAAGTTCATTACACTTTCCACTGTTTCGGTATTTATATAGTTGAACTTGAATTATGGCATATATAGGCTAGAACATACTTTTGAAATGTTGACTATGGTTTGTATAAGGCCATGCGAAAATGGCTAAATTTCCATGTTTGATTTTGGTTAAATTTGTTTATGGATTGAGTTCATTTTTGGTTAAAATGATTTGTGATTTAAATAAGTATTGTTTGAGTTATTTGTTATATGATTTGGAATTAGCTTGATAATGGTAGTAATATATAATTGATCATGTTTGACTTTAGAGTTTAATTATTACTTTTGTGAGTTATATGCTTTAAAAAATTTGGTTAATGTTTTTGCAAGTATATGTTTGTGAATTCTATTTTGGTGTATGTATAGTCAATTATAAACAATAGTTCAGATGTTAAGCTTGTTTAGGGTATATTTAGATGTGCATGATATAGGGTATGTTTTGTTTTAATGAATGAAGCTTGGTTTTGGTTATTAACAGATTAAAAATGTTAATGATGTATGTGTATGTTCGAATATGCATAGATTATGTTGGTTTGGTTTGCATGGAAAATGTATGTGTACTTAAATTGTTTAAATGGTTAAATAAATAGGCATAGTTAAAGAAGTTAAATAATGATTATCTATTGAGATTATTTTGTTTAATATGGTATGTAAGTGAGACGATAATAAATGACCAAATGAATAGTGATTTGAGCAATAGTAAACCATGGGAGTTATATGAGTTTTAGTGTGATTTATAAGTGACCTACTTGATTTTAGACGAATGTTGTATAATGTATAAGTTAGTACTTTAATTATGATTATAAAAATTGATTGTACATTTATAAAGTACAAATGCCGAATATAAGTTGATCAAATTGTAGTGATTATGTGTATTTGGTTTTGTGGTTCTCTTAATGTATAATTTTAGTTGCTTTTGAAGTGTAATGTAATTTGAAAGTTTTGCATATTATTTAAGTTACATTAAAATTATATTCGGCTATGTGGTTTTTTTAAATATTTATATAAGGATTGGTTGGTTTAAAAGTTTGTGCAAGTGCATATTTATGATTGTTTGAAAATTGTGTCTTATCTGGTAATACCCCATAACCCTATTCCGGTGACAGATACGGGTTAGGGGTGTTACATTTTATTGGTATCAGAGCTATGGTTTAGTCGATTCTAGGACTAATGTAGTGCGTGTGAGTCTAGCTATACATGCCATAATATATACTGCGATAGTGTGATGACTACTAACATTTGAAAATATGTTTTTCGTATAGTAAATGGATCCCGACAGAGCTGTACCTGATGATAATGAAAGTGTAGTGGTTGTTCCCACGCAAAGGACAACGCTGATTGATTCTTGACCGACCTCGAGTAACCAAGAAGGAGAGGCTAAGCAAGCCTTTTACCAAATGATGAACAACTGGTTTACTCAATATATCCAGACTAATCCGGCTACACAACAACCTCCACCCCCGACTAATCTATCTTCGATACCTGTTATACCTCAAGTGAGTGATCTGTTGAGATTGCTTAAGCCACCTGTTGATAAAATTAGAAATCATGGGGCCGAAGAGTTCAAGGCAACTGATGATGATGATACTAAGCGAGCTGAATTTTGGCTTGATAATACTATCCGTGTGTCCGATGAGCTATCTTGTACTCTGGTTGAATGTTTAAAATGAGCTATCATTGGTGGAATACACTAGTATCGGTGGTTCCGAAAGAGCGAGTGACCTGGGAATTCTTTCAAACTGAGTTTCTTAAGAAATACATCAGCCAGAGATTTGTCGACCAGAAATGCAAAGAATTTTTTGAGTTGAAACAGGGTCAGATGACCGTGACAGAGTATGAGCGAAAATTCGTGAGACTTAGTCGATATGCCCGAGAGTGTGTTCGACTGAAGCTATAATGTGTAAAAGATTTAAAAATGGACTAAACGAAGACATTAAGCTACTAGTTGGCATACTCGAGATAAAAGAGTTCGTAGTACTAGTTGAGTGAGCCTATAAAGCTGAAGATCTCGAGAAAGAGAAAAGAAAAGCTGACTTTGAAGCTAGAGATGCACGTAAGAGATAATTGAGTAAGTCATTTCAGTCGGCACCAAAGAATTTTCGAGACGATTTAATCATTCTAAGGCTACTTCAGGTTATTCACGATGGGATTGGGACAAACCACCTGTGAGCTCGAGAGCTACCTTAGTAGGTAGTGTTAGAAATGTCTATCAAATCAACCCGAGTGTAAACATTATTGTAAACGACATCCTGGCAGTTGCAGATTGCATGATCGGGCCTGTTTTAAATGTGGATCAATGGATCATTATATTCGTGAATGACCAGAGTTAGCTGAACAAAATCCAGTACAGAATACAACATCGGGTAACACTACAACTCGAGGTAGACCACCCAGAAATACGAGTAATGTGAGTGGTAGTCAGAGAGGGACTAAAGATGCAGTAGTTAGATACGAGGCTCGTGCATTTTCCAGAGCCTATGCTATTCATCCAGGCGAGGAGGCCTTATCCCCAGATGTTATTACTGGTACATTTACTCTCTATGATACTAGTGTAATTGCATTGATTGATCCTGGTTCGACTCATTCTTACGTGTGTGAGACTTTAATATTCAGTAAGACTTTACCTGTTGAGTCTACTGAGTTTATGATTGGAGTATCGAACCCTTTGGGCCGGTGTGTTATGGTTGACAAAGTTTGTAAGAATTGTCCCTTGATGGTTCGAGATTCGTGTTTTCCGACTGATTTGATATTGTTGCCATTTGATGAGTTCTACATAATTTTTGGTATAGACTGGTTGACTTTGCATGATGCTCTTGTAAACTGCAAAAAAAAAAGACCATTGATCTACAGAGCAAGAATGATGAGGTTATTCGGATTGAATCTAGTGATTTGAAAGGTTTGCCAGCAGTGATTTCTTTGATGCTAGCTCAGAAAATATGTGAGGAAAGGTTGTGAAGCTTATTTTGGTTATGTGTTTGACAATAAAGTGGCTGAAAGAAACATTGAATCAGTACCGGTTGTATGTAAGTATCCGGATGTGTTTCCTGAAGAATTACTGGGTTTGCCACCTATTCGGGAAGTTGAGTTCGGTATTGAATTAATGTTGGGGACTACTCCGATATCGATAGCTTCGTACAGAATGACACCTACTGAATTATAAGAATTGAAAGCTCAGTTGCAAGAATTGACAGATAGAGGTTTCACACGACTGAGTTTCTCTCCTTGGGGTGCACCAGTTTTATTTGTGAAAAAGAAGGACGGAACTATGAGAATGTGCATCGATTATAAACAACTCAATATGGTGACTATAAAGAATAAGTATCCGTTGCCACAGATTGATGATTTGTTTGATCAACTGAAAGGGGCTACAGTGTTTTCGAAGATAGATTTGAGATTCGGCTACTATCAATTGCTTGTTAAAGACTTCGACGTGCCAAAGGCTACTTTCCGAACGAGGTACGGACACTATGAGTTTTTAGTCATGCCTTCCGGACTTACTAAAGCACCTACTGTTTTCATGGATCTGATGAATCGAATCTTCAGATAGTATTTGGATCAGTTTGTAGTTGTGTTCATTGATGATATATTGATCTACTCTGTGATGAAACTGGACATGCCGAGCATTTGAGACTTGTGTTACAGACTTTGCTCGAAAAATACTTGTATGCGAAGTTTAGTAAATGTGAGTTTTGGTTAAGTGAAGTCAGTTTTCTGGGTCATGTTGTTTCAGCATCAGGTATTCGAGTTGATCTGAGTAAAATTTCAGCAATACTTGACTAGAAACCTCTAAGAAACATTTCTGAAGTCTGAAGTTTTCTGGGACTTACTGGTTATTATAGACGATTCGTGAAAGGGTTCTCGATGATTGCAAACCGATGACCAAGCTACTGCGAAAAGATGTTAAGTTCGAGTAGTCAGAAAAGTCCCAGAAAAGTTTTGATCAGTTGAAAGCCCTTTTGACCGAAGCTCCAGTACTAGTTCAACTAGAATCGGGTAAAGAATTTGTTATTTATAGTGATGCTTCTTTAAATGGTTTGGGCTGTGTTTTGATGTAGGAAGGCGAAGTTATAGCTTATGCCTCGAGACAGTTGAAGCCACATGAAAAGAACTATTCGACACACAACCTAAAATTGGCAGCGATCGTGTTTGCATTAAAAATTTGGCGCCACTATCTGTTCGGTGAAAATATCATGTTTATTCTAATAACAAAAGCCTGAAATACTTGATGACTCAGAAAGACCTGAATTTGAGACAACGTCGATGGTTAGAATTGCTAAAAGACTACGAGCTTGTAAATGCTCTAAGTAAAAAATCACTATTTTCTTTGCGTGCAATGAATGCACATATGGCTATGTCTGATGATGGTTCGATAATAGCTGAATTAAAAGCAAGACCATTATTTGTTCAACAAATTTGTGATGCCCAGAAAGTTGATGATGAAATGATTGCAAAACATGTCCAATGTAATTCGAATGATGATTCAGAGTTTCAAGTTGATAACGAAGGTTGTCTGAGGTTCAAAAACCAAATATATGATCCGAGAAATTCAGAGTTAATTCAGATAATTTTGAATAAAGCTCATAGCAGTCAGTTATGAATTCACCAGGGTAGTACAAAGATGTATAACGATCTGAAATAGCACTATTGGTGGCAAGGTATGAAACAAAACATTTCTGACTTTATTTCAAAATGTTTAGTCTATCAGCAAATAAAAGTCGAACATCAGGTACCTTTTGGATTGCTTCAGCCGATCATGATACCTGAATGGAAATGGGACAGAGTCACGATGGATTTTGTATCCATTTTACCGTTGACACTGAGCAAGAAATATGCAATCTGGGTTATTGTGGATAGATTGACTAAATCTGCTTACTTTGTTTCGGTTCGTAAAAATTACACGCTTGACAAGTTGGTTGAATTGTATGTTTCTCAGATTGTGAGCTTACATTGTAACACCCCTAACCCGTATCCAACACTGGGACAGGGCTCGAGGCATTACCGGAACTTTACACTTTCAGTATACTAACTCGGGTCACAAAATTTTATTTGAATTTAAAACTTTTCAATCATGAACATCTCGTCCCTTGTATAGGCCTTCGAGACCTATAACATAAAGGAAGGCAATGCGGGATAAATACAGGCACGTTCAATTAGCCTTAGGCTCCTCAAAAAATTTTCCTTAACTAAAAGGGACACATGCCCTTGTAGGTGGATCGTGTGGACTCACATGCCCGTGTATCTTGGGGCACGCCCATGCCCTTCAACTGTGGGCAACATTGACTTATCAACACGGCCATGGAACAAGCCCGTGCTACCTGCCCATAGACGAAACTGTCATTTTTAACACGGCCATGGCGCACGCTCGTGTGGCCTACCTGTGTACAACTTTGAGCTAAAGTTATAAGTGCAGGGGACGCACGGGCATAGCACATGCCCATGGGACGGAACCGTGTGTCACACACGGCCTAGACACACGCTCGTGTGTCCAACCATGTGGACTTTATTAGGCTATTTTCCAAGCCTTTAGTCACCCCTTTATACTGCTTGTGCCCAATGGTTACCAAGTTTGAGAAGAAGCATGATTATATACTCATAAAAAATCTTAATGAAAATAGTTGCATGGAAACCTCATATCATTGGTTTCATACATAAATGCTTATTTCTTATTTAGTGTCATGGGTTCTCATATTACTTTAATCCGTTTGAAATTGGCTTATTCATGTGATTCATTGCCAATTGATAGCAACCCATCCTTCGTAATTAAAACCATGCATAAAATCGTAGGTCATAGCCTTCTTAAATTAATTCAATTTTCATGGCCATATACAAAGAGATAAACATATTTTTACATGCCTTTACTGGGCAAATCAAATGACACATATTACAAAATACTCAAAAATACTATACATGCCATTGAACAAAATAAACTGAGTCTTTATACCAAAGCTTATTTAGTTGATAGTGTGTTCACTCCTCAATTGTCTTCCAGTCCTTATGAGTCCTTGAGCTCTGTGAGACAGCGAAAAAGAGAGGGGTAAGTATTTTCATGCTTAGTAAGCTCGAATAACCGAAAAGTAAACTTACCGAGTAATTAGCAAACATCCATACTTATTCCATGAAATCATCAATTATGAAATGATTTCCTATCACACACACTAAATCAATGAGTTAGTCACATAATCATGCATTATGTAATTTAACTAGATGAGCTCATCATTCAACATTTCATTCATATAAGTATATCCCATGTTAATCTCGTTGAGTTTCTAGGAAACCTGAATGGAATACCCATTATCCGTCAATTCATACGAATGATTATTCCATCTATGCACTCCCGCGAACCTCACATCATGTGGCAGGATTACCAGTCTAGGCTAAATCCCCCATTATATGAACTCATAAGGTGATGTCGGGATTACCAGTCCAGGCTAAATCCCTTATAGCGACAAACACCCTTAATGAACTCGGATCTGAATTACCAATCCAGGCTAAATTCAGACCCTAATCGGATTACCCGTCCTGGCTGATTCCATCATGCACACATATTTTTCAAGAGGCTTGATCATTCAAGGAACACCCGTCCGGGCTAGATTCCTTTGCATACCAGAGATCTCGGATTACCCGTCCGGGCTAAATCCTTACTACAACACATGCAGGATCTCGGTTTATCTTTTCAATGAGGGTTTATCCAACAAATTCCATTTGTCAACCTCAACCGAGATATTTTTCACATGTTATCATCAGTATGCATTTCTATGATATTTCAGAACCAATAACAAATAAAATCATCAAGCATTCATAACTCATACAATTATGCATATCAAGGGTCTACTTTAAGTTACCCAAACTTACTTGGTACTCTTTTTGGAGTTGTGTTTCGGTTATTCCGAAACCTTGCGTTTACCACGATTGACCTCCGGAATTTGTTCCTCCGGGTTATTGAGCTTGAAAATTGAAGAAACCCTAGCTATGGTTTCCTCCAAATTTCGGCAGCTATAGGAAGAAGATGAGCATATTTTTGCTTTATTTTTCCCTTTTTATTTCATTAAAATGACAAATGACCAAAATACCCTTATGCCCTTTCTTTAAAATTTCATCCATGCAAGTCCATTTTTGTTCAAAAATTTAAATTTGGGAAAATTTCTCTCCAAGACCTTCTAATTCATAATCTAAAACAATTTCATACAAATTGCTTATAGAAACCAAGTTTTGCAATTTATTCAATCTAGTCCCTAATTTCCAATCGGACATCTTATACTTAGAATTTCTTCATGAAACTTTAACACATGCATATACTCATATTCTAGGCCTCATAATAATCATAAAATAAAAATTTTGATGTCAGATTTGTGGTCTCGAAACCACTATTTCGACTAGGCCCTATTTCGGGATGTTACATTTCTCCCCCATCAGGGACTTTCTTCCTCGAAAGTCTTACCAGAAAATAGATTCGGATATTGGCTTCTCATGGTTTCTTCCGGCTCCCATGTAGCTTCTTCAACACCATGTCGATGCCATAAGACTTTTACAAGAGCCACATCTTTATTTCTCAACTATTTAACTTCACGAGCCCATATCTTAATCGGTTCTTCTCCATAGGTCATGTCCGGTCGAATTTCGATCTCAGTCAGTGAAATCACATGACAGGGGTCTGATCAGTATCTCCTTAACATGGATACATAGAACACGTCATGAATCTTTTCCAATTTAGGTGGTAATGCCAAACGATAGGCTAATGGTCCAACTCTTTCAGTGACCTCGTATGGTCCGATAAATCATGGACTCAGTTTACCTTCCCGACCAAATCTCAATACCTTTTTCCATGGAGATACTTTCAAGAATACTTTATCTCCAACTTAGAAGTCAACTTCCTTTATTTTCATATCCTATCTGATGCCGCTTTTAAACAATCCCGTACCACATTAACTTTTTCTTTAGTTTCTTTAATCAAATCAACTCCATGAATCTGATTTTCCTTAAGTTCTGTCCAATACAATGGAGTTCGACATTTCCTACCTTACAAGGCCTCATAAGGCGCCATCTTCAAACTTGTTTGGAAACTATTGTTGTAGGCAAACTCTACCAATGGCAGGTATTTTTCCCAACTACCCTGAAATTCAAGGATACAACAATGCAACATGTCCTCGAGAATCTGAATCATCCGCTCAGACTGACCATTGGTCTGAGGGTGAAAAGCTGTGCTAAAATTTAACTTCGTACCTAAAGCTTCTTGTAACCTCTTCTAGAATCTCAAAGTGAACCTTGGGTCTCTGTCCGAAATAATCAACAGTGGTACTCTGTGCAATCTTACTATCTTAGAAATGTACAAATCAGCCAATCTATCAAGGGAATAATACGTCCTTACCGGGATAAAATGAGCCGACTTTGTTAGTTTGTCCACAATAACCCATATGGGATCTTTCTTTTTCAGAGTCAAAGGTAATCCTGTCACGAAATCCATGGTAACTTTGTCCCACTTCCATTTGGGAATCGTTACAGGCTGTAACAGGCCTGAAGGCACTTGATGTTCAACTTTAACTTGCTGACATACTAGGCATTTCGATACAAATTCAAAAACATCTCTTTTCATACCGTTCCACCAGTACATCTTCTTTAAATCGTTATACATCATGGTACTTCCCGAATGAACTGACAAACGACTGTTATGTGCTTCTTGCAGAATCTTTCGAATAAGTTCATTATCTTTGGGTACACAAATCCTATATCTAAACATTAAACATCCATTAGGACTAATTCGAAAATTTGACTCAACACCAGACTCACATTGAGCCCTTTTTGCTTGCAAGTCACCATCATTAAGCTGAGTATCATGAATTTCTTACAGAAATGTTGGCCTAGCCTCCAGCTCGGCCAAAACTGAACCATCATCAAGCAATGTCAAATGAGTATCCATGGCTCTCAGGGCATACAGGGATTTTCTACTCAATGCATCGGTGACCACATTCGCCTTTCCCGGGTGATAGTCGATAATCAGATCATAATCCTTAATTAATTCTAACAATCTCCGCTGTCTCAAATTTAGTTCTTTCTGAGTCATCAAGTACTTCAAACTCTTGTGGCCCGTGAATATACGGCAAGTCTCGCCATATAAATAATGCCTCCAAATTTTTCAGGCAAAAACAATGGCAGCAAGCTCTAGGTCGTGGGTTGGGTAATTCTTCTCGTGAGGCTTCAATTGCCGTGAAGCATAGGCTATCACCTTGCCATCTTGCATAAGTACATAGTCTATCACATTTCCATTTAAGCATGCATCACTATTGACCACAAACTCTTTTCCCGATTCAGGTAGCACTAAAACAGGAGATTCAGTCAGCAATGTCTTTAACTTTTCAAAACTTTGCTGACACTTCTCCGTCCATTCAAGCTTAACGTCTTTCTGTAGCAACTTCGTCATCGGAGTCGCTATCATGGAAAATCCTTTTACAAACCTTCGATAGTAACCGGCTAAGCCCAAAAATCTTCTTACCTTGGTTACATTCTTAGGCAATTTCCATTCAACAATTGCAGAAATTTTACTTGGATCAACTCGGATGCCTTCACTTGGAACTATATGACCCTATCCAACTTCCTGGAGCCAAAACTCACTCTTGCTAAACATAGCATATAGTTGCTTTTCTCGCAAGGTCTGTAACACAATTTTCAGGTGCTTCGCATGCTCTGTCTCATATTTAGAGTAGATCAAAATGTCGTCAATAAACACAACGACAGACTTATCCAAATATGACCGGAAGATCCTATTCATTAGATCAATAAACACAGCCAGTGCATTCGTCAGCCCAAACGGCATGATAAGAAATTCATAATGGCCACACCTCATTCTGAAAGCTGTCTTGGGTACATCCGAGTCTTTAACTCGCAGCTAATAATAGCTAGACCTCAAGTCTATCCTAGAGAATACGGTGGCTCCTCTCAATTGGTCAAACAAATCATCGATCCTTGGCAAAGGATACTTATTCTTGATAGTCACCTAGTTCAGTTGCTGATAATCGATACATAACCTCATCGACCCATTTTTCTTCTTCATAAACAACACAGGGGCACCCCAAGGTGAAAAACTTGGCCTTGCAAATCCTTTATCTGTCAACTCTTGTAACTGTGCCTTCAACTCTTTCAACTCAGTTGGTGCCATTCTGTACGGAGCAATAGAAATGGGAGTCATCCCTGACATCAACTTAATACCAAACTCTATCTCTCTTTCAGGAGGTAGTCCAGGTAATTCTTCAGGAAACACATCTGGATACTCACAAACTATCGGCACAGACTCAATCTTCAACTCTGTTTCCTTAATGTTCAGTACAAATGCAAGGTAGGCTTCATATCCTTTCCTCATATATCTTTGGGCAACCATTGTCGTGATTACAACTAGCAGCAAACCCAATTTTCTTGATTCAACCTGTAGAGTCTTACCATCCAGGCATTTCAACTTAATATACTTACTACCACAATTCACTGTTACGTCATGAAGGGCTAACCAATCTATACCAAGTATTACATCAAAATCATCAAATGGTAACAACATAAGGTTAGCCGGGAAACAACGACCTTGAATCACCAAAGGTCAATTCTAATAGATTTTATCAACTAGAACCGACTTACCTAGTGGGTTTGACACTCTAATAATGAATTTCGTATGTTCGACAGGTATGTTCATACTAGACGCCAATCTCATGCAGATATATGAATGCGTCGACCCCTGGTCAATTAAAGCAACAATAATTGTATTAAAAAGAGAGAAAGTACCCGTAATTACATCAGGAGTAGAGGCTTCCTCTCAAGCATGTATCGCGTACGTTCTTGTCGGGGCTCAAACTTCTGATTTTGCAGCGTCTTTAGTCATGACTCGACTGCCACTAGCACTTCCAGGGTATCTCAGAGGTCTACCTCGTAGAATGGGAGCACTCGACTTCGGAGTTAATTCCTCATCTTTTTTAGCTCGTTCCGGGCAGTCTCTGAGAAAATGATCAAGAGAACCACATCTGAAACATGCCCTGCTTTTCATTCGGCACTCTCCGAAGTAAAATTTGTTGCAGCTCTTATACTTCAGTTTTTGATCATTTACACTCCCCACACTAGTTACCATTGGGGAGGAAGACTTTTGACCTCATCGCTTAGAGCTTCTTGATCTTCTTGAATATCCCACTGACGAAGTGGAGTGTTCATACAGGCTTTTGGCTTTTTTCATGGAGAACGAGAGTGTTTTACCGCTAGACCTCTTGCTCGCAACTCGAGCCTTTCTCTTAGCTTATTTTCTTTCATTATTAAGTTCCTCGGCCTTCTTGGTTTGATCAGCCAATGCGGCAAACTCCCATATTTCGAAGATCCCAATCAACAACTTGATGTCCTCATTCAGACATTCTTCGAAGCGTTTACACATTTCCGATTTAGTTTGGACCCAATTAGTTGCGTATTGACTTAGTCATACGAACTCTCTCTTGTATTTCGCTACAGTCTTGTTACCTTGTTTGAGTTCCAGGAACTTCTTTCGCTTCGAGTCCAAAAACTGTTAGCTAATGTATTTCTTCCTAAACTTTGCTTGGAAGAAATCCCAAGTAATATTTTCTTTTGGCACTACCGAGGATATGGTCTTCCTCCAATTGTATGCAGTGTCCTTTAAAAGGGACACAGTACACTTCAAACATTCCTTGGGTGTGCATGACAAATCATCTAACTCGGCTTTTTCAGCATCATTATCAACTTTCACTCTAAATTCCTCAACCCATACTTTCTAAGCTTATCTACCGACCCTTACTAATTCTTATCGGTGCCATACCTCCTGACACATCCTCTTTAGGTTGGTTAGGGGGTAGGGGTGGTCTTGGTATATTGGGGCGATTTCTTAGATAATCCCTAAACCATTCATCCATCATATCGAAGAAGGCAGCTCGGGCCTCTTCTCCACCTTCTGACATCAGCCTTCTACTACTACTAGATACAGCTTATTGTACGAAATCTGGAGCATGGCTCTCAGCTCCCTCGGACTCATCTTATGCTTGATTAGAAGACATTTACTATATTCAAAACAATTTAAACAATTAGGAGACGTCACACTATCAATATTAAAATAATGGCATGTAGAGAAGGAACCTTAACATCCTCTTTGGTAGTCCTAGAACCGACTAAAGCGTAGCTTTGATACCAATAAATGTAACACCCCTAACCCGTATCCAACATCGGGACAGGGCTCGAGGCATTACCGAAACTTTACACTTTCAGTATACTAACTCGGGTCACAAAATTTCATTTGAATTTAAGACTTTTCAATCCTGAACATCTCATCCCTTGTATAGGCCTTTGAGACCTATAACATATCGGAAGGCAATGCAGGACAAATACGGGCACGTTCGATAAGCCTTGGGCTCCTCAGAAAATTTTCCTTAACTAAAAGAGACACACGCTCGTGTAGGTGGATTGTGTGGACTCACATTGCCGTGTATCTTGGGGCACGCCCATGCCCTTTAACAGTGGGCAACATTACTTATCAACACTGCCATGGAACACGCCCGTGCTACCTGCCCACGGATGAAACTGTCATTTTAACACGGCCATGGTGCACGCCCGTGTGGCCTACCCATGTACAACTTTAAGCTAACGTTTTAAGTGCATGGGAAACACGGCCATAGCACATGCCAAGGGCACGGAACCGTGTGTCACACACGGCTTAGACAGACGCCCGTGTGTTCAACCATGTGGACTTTATTAGGCTATTTTCCAAGCCTTTAGTCACCCTTTTATACTACTTGTGCCTAATGGTTACCAAGTTTGAGAAAAAGCATGATTATAAACTTGTAAATAATCTGAATGAAAATAGTTGCATGGAAACCTCATATCATTGGTTTCATACATAAATGGTTATTTCCAATTTAGTGTCATGGGTTCCCATATTACTTTAATCCATTTGAAATTGGCTCATTCATGTGATTCATTGCCAATTGATAGCAACCCATCCTTCGTAATTAAAACCATGCATAAAATCGTAGGTCATAGCCTACTTAAATTAGGCCAATTTTCATGGCCATATACAAAGAGATAAACATATTTTTACATGCCTTTACTGGGTAAATCAAATGACACATATAACAAAATACTCAAAAATACTATACATACTATTGAACAAAATAAACTGAGTCTTTATACCAAAGCTTATTTAGTTGATAGTGTGTTCACTCCCCAATTGTCTTCCAATCCTTATGAGTCCTTGAGCTCTGTGAGACGGGGAAAAGAGAGGGGTAAGCATTTTCATGCTTAGTAAGCTCGAATAACCGAAAAGTAAACTTACCGAGTAATTAGAAAACATCCATACTTATTTCATGAAATAATCCATTATGAAATGATTTCTTATCACATGCACTCAATCAATGAGTTAGTCACATAATCATGTATTATGTAATTTAACTTGATGAGCTCATCATTCAACATTTCATTCATATATGTATATCCCATGTTAATCTTGTTGAGTTTCTAGGAAACCTCGATGGAATACCCATTATCTGTCAATTCATACGAATGATTATTCCATCTATGCACTCCCGCGAACCTCACATCATGTGGTAGGATTACCAGTTTAGGCTAAATCCCCCATTATATGAACTCATAATGTGATGTCGGGATTACCAGTCTAGGCTAAATCCCTTATAGCGACAAACACCCTTAATGAACTCGGATCTGAATTACCAATCCAGGCTAAATTCAGACCCTAATCGGATTACCCGTCCGGGCTGAATCCATCATGCACACATATTCTTCGGGAGGCTTGATCATTCAAGGAACACCCGTCCGGGCTAGATTCCTTTGCATACCTGAGATCTCAGATTACCCGTCTGGGCTAAATCCTTACTGCAACACATGCAGGATCTCAGTTTATCTTTTCAATGAGGGTTTATCCATCGAATTCCATTTGTCAACCTCAACCGAGATATTTTTCACATGTTATCATCAATATGCATTTCTGTGATATTTCATACCAATAACAAATACAATCATCAAGCATTCATAACTCATACAATTATGCATATCAAAGGTTTACTTTATGTTACCCGAACTTACTTGGTACTTTTTTCGGAGTTGTGTTTCGATTATTCCGAAACCTTGCGTTTACCATGATTGACCTCCAGAATTTGTTCCTCGGGGTTATTGAGCTTGAAAATTGAAGAAACCCTAGCTATGGTGTCCTCCAAATTTTGGTAGCTGTGGGAAGAAGATGAGCATATTTTTGCTTTATTTTTCCCTTTTTATTTCATTAAAATGACAAATGACCAAAATGCCTTTTTGCCATTTCTTTAAAATTTCATCCATGGAAGTCCATTTTTGTCCAAAAATTTAGAATGTGACAGCCCTATAGTGACCCTAGTCGGAAAGCGGTTTCGGGACCGCTAAACCGAGTCACCAAATTATTTGAATGTGATATTTATGGTCTAAAATATGTGAATATGAATGTGCGAAGATTTTAAGCTTCGATTTAGTTAATTTCATGTGAATGTAGTACATAGGACTTGTGTGACACTTTTGAAATGTGATAGGCTAATCTATAAGGATCTAATAGTGCATGTAATCAAAAGGGAGGACTTGCATGTCAATTTCCCCCCTAATTAGTAGTGGCCGGCCATGAGCATGAGGGTGGACAAAATGTTATGGCTAAAACATGTCATAAACATGTTGGGTTGATGCTTTATGTTAGGAGTAATAAAATAAAAAGCATGGGCAATAAAATATTAGTGTTAGTAGGAGGAGAAACAAAAAAAAAAAGAATGTGTGTGGTTGTTTCCCCCCCATTGCCGTGAGTTGAAGAAAAGAAAACAAAGAAAAAAAAGTGTCCATCCTTTTTCATTTTTTTGGCCGAAAGTTCTAAGGAAGAAGGAAGGAGGTCTTGCTTCATGATCGGCTTGGAAGAGGATTAGGAAGAGGTTCGGCCATACTTGTATCTAGGTTAAGGTATGTTTAATGTTGTGCCATGAGATTCATGCATGTTTTTAGTAGTTAGCTTGAGTTCTAACTAGCCCATCCGAGGTAAGTTTTCGAGTAATGGAGCTTAGATTATGATTCGATTAGATTATGTCTTAAGTAAATCAAAATCATGCTCTTATTATGTGGCTATTGAGCCGAAATTTGTAAGTGTGATAAGTGTTTTGTGTTTGAGCTTTGGTAATGAAAATGAAATATGGATGTGTCATGATTTATTGATATATGTGCATGGTTACTCGAATGATATCCGGGCTAAGTCCCGAAGGCTTTTGTGCTAGGTGACTATAATCGGACTAAGATCCGAAGGCATTCGTGCGAGTTGCTATATCCGGGCTAAGACCCGAAGGAATTAGTGCTAGCGACTATATCCGGGCTAAGTCCCGAAGGCATTTATGCTAGTGACCACATCCAGGCTAGGACCCAAAGGCCTTGTGCAAGTAGTTATATCCGGCTAAATCCCGAAGATAACTTGAATTTGGGAATGAGCGATCTGCTGTAATAATTTCAATTAATACGCTCGTAAAATCTCAACAACGAGGTATGTGTTGTACATGCATTGGATTAATTGATTCCTCTTAAATAGCATTCGCTCAATCGATTAAGGAGCTTCCGGTTTTTGGTTAAGTTGATCCCTTATGTATGAATATAAGGGTTGGAAATGTGAAGTAGGACTGATTTTTGAGAATATATGTGTATATGAAATTATCCGTTTAGTTATATGAATGCTATACTTCAGTTGAGCCTAATTCCATTGCTCAAAACTTACAAAGCATTAAATGCTTACTCCGTTCTTTGAATCTCTGTTTTATAGATTTTGGTTCGTCAGCTATTGGACTCGGGAGTGTCGAAGTCAAAGTCGCCCACACTATCAAAGCCCCTTTTGGTACACTTTTGGTTGAAGTTTGAAATGGCATGTATAGGACTACCCTTTTTGTTGTTGGTCATGGACCCTTTGGTTTTGTATAAATTTGGATAGCCATGCGAAAATGGCTTATATACACTTTGAGCTTAATATTATAATCGTCTTGTATGATGTTCATTAAGAGGTATGGAAATGTTTGGGAACGATTAGCCATTGGAATGGTTAATCATGATCATATTTTGTGCTATTTATGCAAAAGGGCTAGTTGAATCATGGAAACTATGTAATAGGTAAAGTCTACCTTAAAAATAGATGCTGATAGCAGCAGTGACGTGAATGTGAAAAATCACTAAAAATAGTAGGAATGGAATTAAATAGTGAATAAATTATGTAATCGAACCTTGATGAATCTGTTTTCATAGGAAAGTAAGGAAACGATCATATGAACAGTAGATTATGAGATATTTAAGTTTTCGTGAGACAGGGCCAGAACGGTTTCTGGATTCCCTGTTTCGACTTTGGAAATTCAGTATAAATTAACCAGAGATAATTAGAAGTCATGCCATATATCTATAGAGTTCTTTTCGAGTCTAGTTTCTATAGAAACAAACGGTATCAGTATTGAAGCCCTGTACAGGGAGATATCCAAGTCGTAATGCGCAAAGGTTATTGTAGTCGAACCCTGAAACAGGGGAGACTTTAACTAATAAACTGTACTAATTGGCTCGACCAAAAATTCTAGAAAAAATTTGTAGATGAAAATATGAGTCTAGTTTCAGGAAAAATTTACGGAATTGGTTTTCGAGTTTTGGAACTCGAGATATGATTTTTAAGGTGACAGTGACGTAGTTAGCTAGCTCGTCTGGAAATTTAAAATGGACTGTGCAAATAAGTGATTTAAGTCTGCGAACCCCTCGTGTATGACTCCGGCAATGGTCTCGGGTACGGGGTGTTACAATTTTATTGGTATCAGAGCTACGGTTTAGTCGATTCTAGGACTACCGTAATACGTTTGGGTCTAGCTATACATGCCATTTTGTGATTATTTGATAGTGTGGTGATTTCTGACATTGCAAATGTGTTTATTTATAGTAATGGATCCCGATCCCAACCGAGCGGTAGCTGATGATCTTGAGAGTGTAGCGCCTGCTCCCGCACAAGGGACGGCGCCGGCGGACTTTGGGACAAGAGATTAAGGTTGACCAAAGCTTGGATAATAGCCTAGGTATATTCCACACAGGCAGAAACACGACCATGTGTCTCAGCCATGTATGGAACACGACTTTGGGACACGGGCGTGTGGAGATTTAAAGCATGAAATTTCCAAGATTTTCGTAAGTTCTCAGTTTAGTCCCGAACCCTTTCTAAAGTATGTTTTGGGCTTCGTAGACTCAAATAAGGGACTATGTGTAAGTGAATGAATGTTTTGAAATATGAATGAAGTTTTATGGCCCGTATTTTAGTTTAATGTTTGTATGTTTGTCCGGTAATGCCTCGTACCCTATCCCGGCCTCGAGTACGGGTAAGGGGTGTTACATTTAGTGGTATCAGAGCAGGTTTAGTCGATTCTCAGACTAACATAGCAAGTGTGAGAGTTTAGTTATACATGCCACAAACATGTAATAGTGTGCTGTCTCCCGACACTAATGAGGACCATTTTGTTTAAAATGAAGTATTCTTCAACCGAGCTACATCTGACCATTTAATAGTAATATTGAAGTATTTGAATAAAGTGTAGCTATGATGTGTTGAACTCGAGAAGGTATGAATAAGAACTTGTATAGAGTCCTTTTTGAGTCTAGTTTCTATAAAAAACAAACGGCATCAGTATTGAAGCCCTGTACAGGGAGATATCCAAGTCATAATGCGCAAAGGTCAGTGTAGTCGAACCCTGAAACAGGGCAAACTTGAACTAATAAACTGTACTAATTGGCTCGACCAAAAATTCTAGCAAACAATTTGTAGATGAACATATGAGTCTAGTTTCAAGAAAAATTTACGGAACTCATTTTCGAGTTTTGGAACTCGAGATATGATTTTTAAGGTGACAGTGACGCAGTTAGCCAGCTCGTCTGGAAATTTAAAATGGACTGTGCAAATAAGTGATTTAAGTCTGCGAACCCCTCGTGTCTGACTCCGGCAACGGTCTCGGGTACGGGGTGTTACATAGAATTTGGGAAAATTTCTCTCCAAGACCTTCTAATTCATAATCTAAAGCAATTTCATACAAATTGCTTCTAGAAACCAAGTTTTGTAATTTATCCAATTTTGTCCCTAATTTCCAATTGGACATCTTATACTTAGAATTTCTTCATGAAACTTTAACACATGTATATACTCATATTCTTGGCCTCATAATAATCATAAAATAAATATTTTGATGTCAGATTTGTGGTCCCGAAACCACTGTTCCGACTAGGCCTTGCTTCGGGATGTTACATACATGGTGTGCCTTTATCTATTGTTTCGGATAGAGATCTAAGGTTTACATCGTAGTTTTGGAAGAAACTACAAGCTGCACTAGGTACTTTCAGCACTGCTTTCCATCCACAAACAGATGGTTAGTCTGAGCGAGTCGTTCAGATACTTGAGGATATATTGAGATGTTGCATTCTCAAGTTTGAAGGTACGGAGGAACGATATCTACCTCTGATTCAATTTGCATATAATAACAACTTTCAATCGAGTATCAAAATGGCACCTTACAAGGCTTTGTACGATCGTAAATGTCATACACCATTGTATTAGACTAAGCTCAGTGAGAATAAGATACAGGGGGTTGATTTAATTAGAGAAACAGAATAAAAAGTAAAAGTGATCCGTGAAAGTCTGAAAACAACATCAGATCGTCAAAAATCATATGCGGAATTGAAACATAAAGACATAGAGTTTCAGAATGGGAATAGAGTGAAGAAAATACTCAAATTTAGTCGTAAAGGCAAATTAAGTCTGAGATTTATTGGGTCGTATGAGGTTATGGAGCGTATCGAGCCAGTTGCTTATAGACAGTTGTTGCACCTAAGTTAGAAAAGATCCGTAATGTATTTCATGTTTCGATGCTTCGTAGATATTGATCTGATCCTTCACATGTGATTAGCCCGACTGAAGTTAAGATTAAGCCCGATATGACGTACGAGGAATAACCGATTCGTATTCTAGCTCACGAGATTAAAGAATTGCAAAATAAGAAAATTCCTTTAGTTAAAGTGTTATGGCATAAACATAGAGTTGAGGAAGCAACATGGGAGCCAGAAGATGCAATGAAAGAATGCTATCCAAACCTATTCACCTGTAAGATTTTCGAGGACGAAAATCCCTAAGGGGGGAGAGTTGTAATAGCCCGATTTAGACCCTATTTAGAACAAAGGTTTCGGGACCACGAATCTAAGTCAGAAAAATATTTAGAAATTATTTTGTCTTTATTATGTGTGAGTTTGTGTGTGTGAAATTTTCGTGATTTAATTTTTTTGTTTGAGTGTCGATTAAATAAAATGACTTAATGGCGTAAATTATAATAGTGATTGGCTATTTATTAGAAGTGCTTAATTGTTAAGGCTTATTAAAGGGAAGGTTTTTATGTTGTAATTTGACCGTTAAAAGTTTAGTGGAATTTATGGTTTGGCATTTTGGTAATTATAAACATTTTAATGGATGGTTAGGTAAATATATTATTAATGTTAAATAAATAAAACAAATGGCAAGAAAATAAAGCCATTTTATCATCTTCTTGCTGAAATAAAAGAACAAAAGAAAGAAAAAAAGACTAGTTAGGTATTCAACCATTGTTGATTCAAATTCAAGGTTAGTTTCGTTTCGGTTTTTGATAATTTTTACGTTTTTAAGATCCTTACTTCAAATACTATCCTACCCATGCTAGAATTTATGATTTTGATGAATATTTTGAGTTACGCCATTGATGAATATTTGTGTTTTGTGATGTTTGATGATGAATTTTGGAAGATATGTTTTGGACTAATATGTTTTGTATTGAAATTTTTGATGAATTTGAGTAATTATGGTTAAATTGAAAAAATAATAATTTGAGGGACTAAAATGTGAAATAAATGAAATGTAAGGACATGTATGCATATAAGGAAGGTTCGGCCTAACAATGTCATTGTAAGATTTTTCATATTTTCTGTTTTGTGCAATAGGGACTAAATTGTGAAAAATGTGAAATATTAGAGGTAAAAGTGTAATTTTCCCATTTGTATGTTTTTGGATAAATTTGATTGAATATTTGATTTAATAAGTTTAATTTATATTAATTTAGATCAAGAAAAGAGAAAATCAGATTTAGATCGGGGGAAAGCTAAAGTTGTCACTAGCCGATCCGTACCGGTTTTTCATTTTCCGGGGTAAGTTTATAAGCAAATAAATGAACTTAATTTTAATTAAGCTGAAATGAAATGTGAGAATATTTAATTGCAAATTTTGAATGAATATAAGCTTGGTAACCATGTTCACGTGTTCGTTTCGATCGAGTTACGACATTAGAAAGCCCCGTATGAACCTTAGGAATAGTTAGGATACATATGTCATGACATAGGATTCTGACTTATGTGTGTGAGTAAGACCGTGGCATCGATATGTGACTCCGATATATGTGTGCAAGTAAGACCCTGTCTGGGATAGTGGCATCGATATGTGATTACATGTAAGACCACGTTTGGGATGTTGGCATTGTACTATATGTGTGATTATCCGAGTGTCCTATCCAATTCGGAATGGTTCAACGGGCAATGATAAGTGTGATCAAATGTGTAAAATGAGCTAAATGACCAAGTATGAATTAACTTGTTACTTAATTGAATTAAGGTAAGTGAGTAATTCGATTATTTGTTACAAATTGCATTCGATACAAATGAAATATATGTGTGATTATAACAAGTATATTCGGCCAAATAAGTAATGAATGTACATGATGTTATATTATGATTCTTAATTTTGTGTATTAAGCATATGTATGTTTGGTTATTTAATGACATTTTGATTATGAAAGTTGAATAACATTTGATAAATTTGATCACTTGAACATTCAGCCAAGGTGGAAAGTGGAGTATGAAATGAATTATATATGTAATTTTGTAGTTTGAGATTAAGGAATGATGAGTTTAATATAATTTGGTTAACTTAAATGAATTTATTATATAATTTGAATTGTTTATTTGCTTAAGACTTACTAAGCTATAAAACCTTACTCTATGTATACATGTGATTCTATTTTATAGATTTTGAAGCAAGTGATGAGCTCGAGGATCATCAGAAAATTTCATCACACTATCCACTATTTCGGCATTTATATAGTTGAACTTGAATTATGGCATGTATAGGCTGGAACATACTTTTGAAATGTTGACTATGGTTTGTATAAGGCCATGCAAAAATGGCTAAATTTCCATGTTTGATTTTGGTTAAGTTTGCTTATGGATTAAGTTCATTTTGGTTAAAATGATATGTGATTTAAATAAGTATTGTTTGAGTTATGTGTTATATGATTTGGAATTAGCTTGATAATGGTGGTATATATATAATTGATCATGTCTGAATTTGGAGTTTAATTATTACTTTTGTGAGTTATATGCTTTAAAAAAATTGGTTAATGTTTTCTCAAGTATATGTTTGTGAATTCGATTTTGTTGTATGTATAGTCAATTATAAACAATAGTTCAAATGTTAAGCTTGTTTAGGGTATATTTAGATGTGCATGATATAGGGTATGTTTTGTTTTAATGAATGAAACTTGGTTTTGGTTATTAATAGATTAAAAATGTTAATGATGTATGTGTATGTTCAAATATGCATAGATTATGTTGGTTTGGTTTTCATGGAAAATGTATGTGTACTTAAAGTGTTTAAATGGTTAAATAAATAGGTATAGTTAATGAAGTTAAATAATGATTATCTATTGAGATTATTTTGTTTAATATGGTATGTAAGTGAGATGATAATAAATGACCAAATGAATAGTGATTTAAGCAATAGTAAACCATGGGAATTATATGAGTTTTAGTGTGATGTATAAGTGACCTACTTGATGTTAGACGAATGTTGTACAATGTATAAGTTAGTACTTTAATTATGATTATAAAAATTGATTGTACATGTTATAAAGTACAAATGCCGAATATAAGTTGATCAAATTGTAGTGTTTATGTGTATTTGGTTTTGTGGCTTCTGTTAATGTATAATTTTAGTTTGCTTTTGAAGTGTATGTAATTTGCATGTTTTGCATATTATTTAAGTTACATTAAAATTATATTCGGCTATATGGTATTTTTAAATAAATATATATATAAGGATTGGTTGGTTTAAAAGTTTGTGCAAGTGCATATTTATGATTGTTTGAAAATTGTGTCTTGTCTAGTAATACCTCATAACCCTATTCTGGTGACGGATACGGGTTAGGAGTGTTACAAAAAGCTAATTGAGGCTCTAAATTTTAATGCTGACAAGAGGTTGAACTAATAAACTTTCGGGCTATATAAAATGATAAAGAACTTAAGGCCATGATGATTGGGCTGGCTACGCCATTTGAATCTGAGAGGATTCAAGTATCATGTGTATATGCATATTCTATGACGGTATGGGTTCAACCCTTGTATACATGAGTTCTCTGATATAAGTTAAGATTCGATTGATGCGTCGTATGACACGGAATTTCTCATGACTTTAGTATGAGAAATTAAAGAGCTAAGTATTAAACATAGCCTGAGTAAAAGTTCTTCAGCAATGATTATGAGATAGTGGAGTTCATGTGAAAACCGAACCACTCTTTTGGTAAGATTTTCGGGGACGAAAATCTGTAAAGGGGGGAGAGTTGTAACATCCTCAATTAGGGCCTAGTCGGAACAGTGGTTTCGGGACCACAAATGTGACATAGTGAAATTTGTTTTTATTATATTTTTACGATCTACAATTTCACGGGATGACTTCGTGAAAATTTCGTTCAAAAATTTTAACATTTGGGCATTCAATTTGGTCAAAAGGACTAAATTGTAAAAAGTGCAAGAGTTGAGTTCTACATGTTAGAGGTGTCTAGTTGTTATGAAATTTTAAATTGGAGGCCCTTAAATGCTAATTAGACCATTGGATAATTTGTTGGAGAAAAATGGACATGAAATGGGTGAAATAGAATAATTTTAAGTTAGGGGCATTTTGGTAATCTAGTAATTAAAATGAATTAAAAACAAAATTAAAAGCCAATTTTTGTCCATCTTCTACCCCATGGCCGAAACTTGCATGGAGAAGACACAGCTAGGGTTTTTCAAGCTTCCAAGCTCGATTATCAAAGAAAATGAGATTCGGACATATATTGGAAATGAATGAGATTATGGACTAAATCGGAATATATAGCCGTGCTCGCATTCGAGGTAAGTTCGCGTGTCAATAATATTACAATGCTATGTTTGACTTGAAATTTCTATATTATTATTGCACGAATGACATGATTTAATATATTGAAAAGTGATGAAAGAGTGGTTTATAAAAATTGTAAGAACAATGATATATGACTAGTAGCACATGAAATGTTAGATGGTTCAATTATTGATGGCTTGCTATATAATAGCTGAATATATCGAGAATTCGATATAACATGATATTTTATTAAGTTGGATAACTTGTGAAAGAGTGAAAAAGAAGGTAAGTCTGTATGTAAATAATATATCAATTCTTTTTTTATGTTATTATCTTTTGTTATTATATGAGATGTAGCTACCTATAGAATGATCATTTGATGTAAATTATGAATCGAAATTGACTAAGAATGAATTAGTAAAATGTTGAAAAGTGAAGAATTTCCCGATTGGTCCTTTGGAATAGAAAAGATACGAATGATCCGTTGTGAGAACACATGTGTAGTATTAAGTGCAGGCTACTACGTGTATCCGATGGTTAGGTCACGTGTGTAGTACTAAGTGCAGGCTACTACGTGTACTAGATTGTTAGGTCGCATGTGTAGTACTAAGTGCAGGCCACTATGCGTACCAAAGAGCTTCGGTTACAAGGGTGGAAATTTGTACAGGCCATCGTGTTTTTGTTATTATTTCGACGAGTTCAACGGGAAATTTACTAAGTGAAAATACATATGAATATGACTGTGTGATGAATAAGTGAAGGTTCGTGTGTGTAAACTTATAAGCAATGTGTTCGATATGTGATCGAACTTTGGTATGATTGATATGGAGTAAGTGTTACAATGAAAGTTACTACAAAGAAAACATGAAAGAGTGAAATTTAGTAATAAAATAGCTTTGGACAGTAGCAAGTGTGTGACTTTGAAAAATCACCAAAAATGGTGGAAATTGAATTAGAAGTTGAATAAGATACGAAATAAAATCTTACTGAGCCTATTTTCATATAAAGGAAACGGTGTAGGAAAAAGAATTTCATATTATGAGATATTTGAATTATTGTGAGATAGAGTCAGAATGAGTTTAGAATCCCCTGTTACGAATTGGAAAAATCACTAGAAATTGTAAAAAAATAATAATGGGTTATAAATTATATTCTTAGCAAGGGAAATATACGGAAGCATCATCCAAGACCCGTACTATGAGATAATTAATTCATAGTGAAGATAGGTCAGAACTATTAGACAGCGAAATAGGGGTAATTTTAAAGAGTAAATTGTACTTATTTGCTAGACCAAAAATTATGAAAATTTTATGGAAAGAAAATATGTGAATCTAGTTTCTATGAAAATTAGCCGTTCTCAATTTGGAGTCCCGTAGCTCTAGATATAAATAATTTAGTGACTGTGACTTGAGAAAATAGCTTAACTAGACTTTGAATAAATAGAGAGGAATTGAAAAATTGCATGTTAATACATTGCTTATTACTTTTCATGCGAGCTTACTAAGCGTAAAGCTTACTCCCTCCTTTCCATTTCTTTTAGTGTTGTCAGGTCAGCTCAGTGTTGGAGATCGTCGGAGGCAGCATTACACTATCAAGCCAATACCTTTGGAGTATTTCTACATATGTTAGATATATCAAGTTAGTGGCATGTATAGGGATCTAGTTCTATGACATGTGTTATTATGATTTGGCTAAATGTATTGGCCTATATTAAGCTATTGTATATGGGCATGAGAGGTGGCTCATATTGATTATGGCTTGTAAGTCTAACTAATCATGTTACGTTTTAATGCATATGATGTGATGATATGAATATGTATGTTTGTCATGCATTGTTGGTAATATATCATGTGTGTTGAATGCATGTTTTATGACCAATCGAGGTGGTCATGACCATGAATTAAATGTGTAATATGGTAATAAGATGATAGTGCCTTGAACATAAATGTTTGATGTATAAGTTAGTAACCATAGTTTAATGGTATAAGTGATTAATGAGATGACAATGTCAAATAAATGTCTAATAATGTGGCTAGACTAGTTTATCATCAGTAGGTGGAACATATGTATAATGACTTGCTAATGTTAAATGTGTCTTATATAGGGTGTTTAATCACTAAAATGATGCCATGAGTTGTGAGTTTGATGTGTATAAGGTTGTAAGGGTTTATGGGAAACATGAAGGCTTGGAAAATAGCCTAAGTGTTAGCAACACGGGCAGAGACACGGCCATGTGTATTAGTCGTGTGGAGGACACGGCCTAGCACACGGGCGTGTGGCCTGGCCGTGTGGTTCATTTTGCATGATGACGTCATAGTCAGAGAGTTACACAGCCTGAGGACATGGGTGTGTTGAAGACACACGGGTGTCTCCCTGTGTCCACATGGGTATGTGGCTCTGCTTCTTGGAAAAATTTCATAAATTTTCCCGAACTTTCCAAAGTTCCCAATTTAGTCCCTAATTGCTGTCATAGCATGTTTAATGCCTCGTAGGCCCAAATAAGAGACTTTAAGATAGAAATTGAAAAGTTTTAAATTTGAACGAAATTTTATAGCTTGGATTGCTTGATTGTTTGCGTTTATGTCTGGTACCACCTCGTATCCTGTCTGGACATTGGACACGGGTAGGGGGTGTTACAACAAGTGACATGTCACTAGGAATTATGTGATCTAAGCTCATGTGTTGTGGTTTGAGTTCTTGATTTATGTGGCACATGTTTTGGCGTTCTGGGTACTGGTCTTGTTTTTCTACCAGTGGCTGGGTAGTCCAGCATGTGTTGCGAATATCCGACAGCTTGTGTGAACAGCCAATGTAGCTACATCCTGACTGATAACTTGTGTGAGAGCCCCGTGAGTAGCTCGAAAGCGAGCAACATGCGATATATGATATGAGGTAGAGTTGGCTACATATAGAGCACTTAGGTATGAGTTTCCGATGTATCCGATGGTATTCCTAATGTTCAACGGGTAGTTCAAAGAGAAGTTCCATGGGTAATCTTGATGAATACGTCAAAGACAAGAAAGTGAGTATTATGTGCAAGTTGGTACAGGTATGTACATAAACTCATGATTAAAGATCTCGATATGCTATGAATATGTGGTAAGAATGCATATGAGAAAGTTATGCTTATGAGACTTGCTGACCTTTATGAAACTTTGCCTTAGGTTAATTGTATGATTTATGTTGCTTATTGTTTGCATGTGAACTTAGTAAGCTTGAAAGCTTACCCCCTTCCTTTAGTTTTATAGTGTCGCCAAGCTAGCTCGGCGATCGGATTACATCGGAGTTTTCAATCACACTATCAATTGGATATTTGGTATAGTTAGATTCAAAATTTTGAATATGGCATGTATAGGGAATTGGTCTTTTGTTATGTGTCATATTGATTAGCCAAATGTGTTGGCTCATGATAGTATTGTGATTCATCTTGTATATGACCATGAGTGGTGGCTCATATTGATTATTTGGGTTGTAACCCTAATTAGTTATGCATGCATGTAAATGTGTTTTATGCTTGTTATGATTGTTTGTGATAATAAGTGTGATACATGGCATGTATGTTTAATGGATGAAATATGATTAATGTGTATGGCTATAATTGTGGTACAAATGTATAACTTGGAGGTAGAATAGCAAAGATGATTATCCATGAAATTGGTGTGGAATACCTTGGGTAAACCTATTAACTTGAATATGTTATACATTGACTTATTAAGAACATAAAATGTATGTGCTTCGTATGATAAGAGTGTTATGTTGTATGCTATGAAGTGGGTTTAAGTGTGTGAGTGCTTAAGGGTGGAAAATGGCTTGAAAAATAGCCTAGAAGTTGTCCACATGGGTAGACACACGGGCATGTGTCTAGGTCGTGTGTGACACACGGTTTATCGCATGGGCGTGTGATCCGGAAGTGTTTCCCCTGCACCCTAATTAATGCATAACAAAATGCTCAATAGTAAGCACACGAGTAGAGACACGACTGTGTGTTTCAACCGTGTGGAGTACACGACTTCAAGACATGGGCGTGTGCCCAGGCCATGTGAAGTCTGCACTTAAATTCTAGAATTTAATTCGCTAGAAGGCCTAAACACACGAGTGTGTGTTGTGGCCATGTGACCTCATGTTGCTGATGATGTCATAGTCAGAGAGTTGCATGGGCTGAGGACACGGGCGTGTCCTAAGCCACACAGGTGTGTGTGACCACACGAGCGTGTGACTCTCCAAAACAAGAAAATTTTCTAAGTGTCAAAAATGTTCAAGAAGTTCTCAGTTTAGTCCCAAACTGCCCTCGATGTATGTTTTGGGCCTCGTATGCCTTTAGAAGGGACAATTTGCATGTGATGGAACAAAAAAAGTTAAATTTGGATGAAATATTATGGTTCAGATTTATATGTTTGTTTACATTTAATTCCACTAACACCTCGAACCCTATCCCGGCATCGGTTACAGGTAATGGGTGTTACATTTAGTGGTATTAGAGCTACAGTTTAGGCAGTTCTTGAACTAACGTAGCATGTGTACGAGTCTAGCTATACATGTCATACATATATTATGATAGCGTGACGACTCCTGACGAATTTAAGCTGTGCTTTCATGTAACACCCCGAACCCGAGGCTGTCGCCGGAGTCGAACACGAGGTGTTAACAGACTTCAAACCACTTATTAAAATTTTTCCAGACAAGCTGTCAATCTGCGTACTAGTCTCTTTAAAAATCATATCTTGAGCTCTGGAACTCAAAATCCAGTTCTGTGAATTTCCCTGAAACTAGACTCATATTCCCATCTACATATTTTTTTCTAGAATTTTTGGTTGGGCCAATTAGTACAGTTTATTAGTCAAAGTCTCCCATGTTACTGGGGTCGACTACACTGACCTTTGCGCATTACGACCTGGATATATCCCTGTACAGAACTTCCATATTGATGCCGTTTGTTTCTATAGAAACTAGACTCAGAGAGGAATCTATACATATATGGTATGACTCCTAATTCTCTCTGGTTAATTTATAATGAATTTCCAAAGTCGGAGCAGGGAATCCAGAAACCGTTCTGGCCCTGTCCCACGAGAACCTGATTATCTCTTAACATACTGTCCATATGTTCCTTTCGTTACTTCTATATGAAAATAGACTCATCGAACTTCGATTACATAATTTATTCATCAATTAATTCCACTCCTACTATTTTTAGTGATTTTTCAATCTCATGTCACTGCTGCTGCCAGCATCTATTACGAAAGCAACTATGCCCACTTCGTGTTTACTCCTTGATCTAACTAATAATTCATCATGCATATCACAAATTATGATCATGACTAACCATGCCAAAGGCTAATCATTGTCAAACTTCCCCCTACTACACTATTGCCATATCATGAATTTTAACACCAAAATAATCAACCAAGACGTATGGCATAAAAAGGTCGAATTATCAAGATTTGCGACCTAACGTTATGAATCCAAACCCAACCGAACATTTATGCCATTTTCGCATGGCTAAAAGATTACATACCAAAGTTCAAACACAACATAATAGCCTATACATGCCGAAATGTTCTCCTAAGCCAACTAAGAAGAAACTACCAAAACTCACTATCCGGTGTGATGACTTCGATGACGGCCCGACCACGCAAAAAGAGACGAGTCCAAGAAACCTAGAATAGGTGACAAGGAAACACCGAGTGAGTTTATAACTCAGTAAGTCATAAGCAATACAGTACCATCCATTAATAACATTATCACAAGAGGAAACAAAATGGAACGAGGCTAGTTACTCCATCCATACCGAACCATACCATAGTTCCTCCGACCTATCGGTTCAATCTCATACCAAATCATGCATCCACATTCCATATACTCATCAATAGGATATTCGAGGCATTTTCATAAATCATTTTATTTTCGTTACAATCATACAACTAAACGGCCTTTCACCCATTCCACGATAAATCTTATGTACGTGACTTCAAGTATATTCGTCACATGGGTTCAAACTTACCAAGCTCAACTCCAAATATAGACATAGCACCTATTAGGCATGAGCTCAAGATACTTACCCGATCCGCTGTCCGTGATCGACTCAATAGCGTCGCACACTTAGTGTCCATAATGATTCAAGAATATATATTAAGTCCGCACACTCAGTGCTATATAATCAACTCGCACACTTAGTGCTACATAATCAAACTCGCACACTTAGTGCTACATAGTCAACTCGCACACTTAGTGCTACATAGTCAAACTCGCACACTTAGTGCTACATAGTCAAACTCGCACACTTAGTGCTACATAGTCAATTCGCACACTTAGTGCTGCACAATTTAAACCCGCACACGTAGCGCCAATCTCATGGTCATAAATGTTTATACCCGCACATTTAGTGCCGAGATCAACAACTCAATACATCTCACCTCTTTTCTTTTCATTCAACACTTTCATCATCACATACGTACATGCATATATATATTTATTCATTCCATTCAGCATCATTACATAAACATTATGACCATTTGAATTAATACCAACTATATGCTTAATGACTTACTTTATGTTGGGTAAAATAATTCCGAGTCGGCTACTCGATGACCTTCGATTTCCCCTTGTTGGACGCCTCTCCTTTAGGTTCTTGAGCTTAGATAATACAAATAAGAGTATTCAATATTTAACCCAATAACATGAATTTATTTATCACATTCGGCAATCACATATCATTAAATTTTCAAACCAAAATGTCATTATATGACCACATATACACATATCCGTATACTTAAGCTCAATAATTATAATGTAATATCATGTACCCACTTGAAGTATATTGCCGAATATACTTAATCATACATACACCTAACCAAAACAATTTCCTAAAATCTTTATATCATTTATACACTAAGCCGAATACTCTCACCAAGTTCACCTATATTCTTCAACAATTCCTTCATTGATCAAACACATATTCGGCTAAAGAAATGGCAATTTTAGCAACCTTCGATTTAGTACTTAACTTTTACCACATATCAAATAACTCATTTCCTTACTCATGTGACCACGTATATTCGGTCATGCATACACACATAAAATCAATTTGGAGACTATATCAATCCAACATACATTCGGCACCTTCATCCACCATTCTACCAAGCATGTAATATTCAAACACAACCAAACTCACATTCGGCCCTAGCTCATAACAAGGTAGCCGATTCTTTTTATAGTTCAAACACTCCTCTATCATCATTCACCTAACTTTAACATGAAACAACAAAACTCACCATTTCTCATCCAAATAACATGAACAACAACCATTTCTTGAACACTTTCTCATGACCGATTGCTCATGTTATCAACAAGATTCAAGATTTGAACATGGGCTATTTAGAACTCAAGTCAATTACTAAAACATGCATGCATCTCAAGGACAACATCAAACATACCTTAGTCTAGCAAACCACCATAGCCGATTTTCTCAAGCTTTTCCCCTTCCTTTCTTTCCTCTATTCGGCCAAGGATGTTCAAGAATGAACACTTTTTTTTTTGTTTTCTTTCTTCAATTCACGGCAACAAGGGGGTATGGATGAGACCATATTATTTTTTTTTTCATCACCCTTCCTTTCATTATTTAATCACCATGCTCATTATTTTATTTTTCTTAACATACATCACTAGCATAACATGTTGGAGACATGTTTCCACCCATAGCATGGCCGGCCACTATGCTTTAGTTTGGCTAATTTGACATGCAAGGACAACACTTTCCCACTTTAATACTATTTGGTCCTTACTTATTTACCTATCATAATTTTCCAAGTCTTTCAACTAGATCCTTTCAAGCAAAATTCACATTCCTAATATAAAATTAAAACATCTAATTTTTGTACAAGTACTATCACACATATAAGATATGCAAATAAAATTTTAACTAAATTTTATGACTCGGTTTTGTGGTCCCGAAACCACATTCCGACTAGGGTCGAATTAGGGCTGTCACAACTCTCCCCCACTTAAGAAATTTTCGTCCCCGAAAATCTTACCGGTAAATAGGTTTGGGTATCATTCTTTCATCGAGCTCTCAGTTTCCCAAGTAGCTTCCTCGATCCCATGTTTGAGCCATAACACCTTCACTAACGGAACCCTTTTGTTTCGCAACTCCTTCACTTCACGAGCTAGGATACGTATCGGTTCTTCTTCATAACTCATATCGGCTTGAATTTCAACCTCTGATGGGCTAATTATATGCGATGGATCAGATCGATAGCGTCGAAGAATCGAAACATGAAAGACATCGTGAATCTTTTCAAGCTCAGGGGGCAAAATCAATCTATACGCAACTGGCCCCACTCGTTCGGAGATTTCGTACGGCCCAATGAATCTCGGGCTCAACTTGCCCTTACGGCCAAACCTAAGTACCTTTTTCCAAGGCAAAACTTTAAGGAACACTTTATCCCCAACCTGATATTCAATGTCCTTCCGTTTCAGATCCGCATACGATTTCTGACGATCTGTGGCTGCCTTCAGACTCTCGCGGATTACCTTTACTTTCTGTTCGGCATCTTTAATCAAATCAACTCCGAAAACTTTACTTTCACCGAGCTCGATCCAAAACAATGGTGTACGGCATTTACGACCGTACAAAGCCTCGTAAGGTGCCATCTTAATACTTGATTGAAAACTATTGTTGTAAGCGAATTCAATCAAAGGTACATACCGTTCCCATGAACCACTAAACTCAAGGATGCAGCATCTCAGCATATCCTCGAGTATCTGAATTATCCGCTCGGATTGCCCATCGATTTGGGGCTGAAAAGCGGTGCTAAAATGCAGCTTAGTACCCAAAGCTTCTTGCAATTTCTTCCAAAATCGCGAGGTGAATCTCAGATCTCTATCCGACACGATAGAAATAGGTACTCCATGTAATCTCACAATCTGAGAAACATACAATTCGGCTAGTTTATCCAATGAAAAATCCGTACATACAGGGATAAAGTGAGCCGACTTAGTCAGTCTATCGACAACAACCCAAATCGCGTCTTTCTTACTCGTCGACAATGGTAACCCAGATACAAAATCCATCGTGACTCGATCCCATTTCCATTCAGGTATCATGATTGGCTGAAGTAATCCCGAAGGCACTTGATGTTCTGCTTTCACTTGTTGACATATTAAACACCTTAAAACAAATTCCGAAATGTCTCGTTTCATGCCCGGCCACCAAAATTGACGTTTCAGATCGTTGTACATTTTAGTACTACCCGGGTGGATAGACATTCGGCCACTATGAGCCTCATTCAAAATCATCAAAATAAGTTCCGAATTCCTTGGAACACACAAACGACTTCTAAACCTCAAACAATCATCATCATCCATTCGAAACTCCGATTCCTTGTTCAGAACACACTCAGCCCGTTTTGCAACCAATTCATCATCAACTTTCTGGGCTTCACGAATTTGATGAATCAACAATGGTTTGGCTTTTAATTCAGCTACTAACACATTGTCGGGTAGAACAGACAAGTGCACATTCATCGCTCGTAAAGCAAACAGCGATTTCTGGCTTAAGGCGTCCGCAACCACATTAGCCTTCCCGGGTGGTAATCAATGACAAGTTCGTAATCTTTCAACAACTCAAGCCAACGTCTTTGTCGCAGATTTAAGTCTCTTTGAGTCATCAAATATTTGAGACTTTTGTGATCCGAAAATACATGGCACTTCTCACCAAACAAATAATGTCGCCATATTTTCAAAGCAAATACGATGGCAGCTAGTTCGAGATCATGGGTCGGATAATTTCTCTCGTGTGGCTTCAATTGTCTCGACGCATAGGCCACAACTCGACCTTCTTGCATCAATACGCAACCCAACCCGAGTAGGGATGCGTCACTATAAATGACAAACTCTTTGCCTGATTCAGGTTGCACTAAAA
This sequence comes from Gossypium hirsutum, assembly GCF_007990345.1. Classification (NCBI taxonomy): domain Eukaryota; kingdom Viridiplantae; phylum Streptophyta; class Magnoliopsida; order Malvales; family Malvaceae; genus Gossypium; species Gossypium hirsutum. The sequence goes on along the minus strand of NC_053436.1, from coordinate 62,552,631 downwards.
TTGGAGCTTCAGTCAAATAAGTTTTCAGTTGATCGAAACTTTTCTGACATTTCTCCGTCCATTCGAGCTTAACATCCTTTTGAAGCAGCTTCGTCATTGGTGTGGCTATCATCGAGAAACCTTTGACAAATCGTCGGTAATAACCGGCGAGCCCCAAAAAGCTCCGAACCTCAGTAATATTTCTCGGAGGTTTCCAGTTAAGTATGGCTGAGATTTTGTTCGGGTCAACTCGAATACCCGATGCGGATACCACATGACCCAAGAAGCTAACCTCTCTTAACCAGAACTCACACTTACTGAACTTAGCATATAACTGCTTATCCCGCAAAATTTGCAACACTAATCTCAGGTGTTCAGCATGTTCAGTCTCATCTCTTGAATAGACCAAGATGTCATCAACGAACACAACTACGAACCGATCCAAATATGGTCTGAAGATCCGATTCATCAAATCCATAAATACCGCAGGGGCATTAGTGAGCCCAAACGGCATCACTAAGAATTCGTAGTGACCATATCTCGTTCTGAAGGCAGTTTTGGGTATGTCCGAATCTCGAATTCGTAACTGATAATAGCCCGATCTCAAATCTATTTTCGAGAACACTGTGGCTCCCTTCAGTTGGTCGAACAAATCATCGATGCGCGGCAACGGATATTTGTTCTTTATCGTCACTTTATTCAGTTGACGATAGTCAATGCACAACCTCATGGTTCCGTCCTTCTTTTTCACAAACAATACTGGTGCACCCCAAGGTGAGAAACTTGGTCGAGCGAAACCTCTATCCGTCAATTCTTGCAACTGAGCTTTCAACTCTTTTAACTCGGTTAGTGCCATACGATACGGAGCTATTGAAATTGGCGCAGTTCCAGGTACAAGCTCAATACCAAACTCTATCTCCCGAACAGGTGGCAAACCCGGTCTTCAGGAAAAACATCCGGGTATTCACAAACCACCCGCACAGATTCGGGTTTCTTTTCTAATTCTTTATCATCAAGTACATACGCAAGGTATGCTTCGCACCCTTTTCTTACATATTTTTGGGCCAACATTGCTGATATTACAGCTGGCAACCCCTTCAAATCCGTAGACTCAACTCGGATTACCTCGTTATTTGCGCACCTCAATCAATAGTCTTGCTTTTGCAATTTACAACCGCATCATGCGCGGTCAGCCAATCCAAACCAAGAATAACATCAAATTCATCAAACGGTAAAAGCATCAAGTCCGCCGGAAAACAAGAACCTCGAATTACTAGGGACATCTCTTACACACTTTGTCGACAAGCACGTAACGACCCAAGGGATTTGACACCCGAATTACGAACTCAGTAGACTCAACAGGTAGAGTCTTACTGGATGCTAAGGTTTCACATACATATGAATGAGTAGAGCCAGGGTCAATCAATGCAATCACATTAGTATCAAAGAGAGTGAAGGTACCAGTGATGACGTCAGGGGAGGATGCCTCCTCTCGTGCGCGGATGGCATATGCTCTAGCAGGAGTGCGGTTCTCGGCTCGAACAGCCGTATCAGAGGCCCCTCTCTGACTACCACCCCTACCTCCTAAAATTCTCGGTGGTCTACCTCTAGTTGTCACTCCACTAGGTCTTGCACCTTGAATCTTATTCTTCTCATCAAGCTCCGTGCAATCTCTAATGAAGTGGTCCTTCGAACCGCATCCGTAACAGGCCCTGTTAATAGACTTACCCCCAACATTCACCTATGTGTCGTCTTCCACATTGGGGACATTCAGGTTTCTCTAGACGATTATTGCCCACACTAGCTACCGAAGTAGCTCGGGAGTCCGTCGATGGTCTTGCTCTGATGGAAATTCCCGCAGTCGTCCTCGACTTATTAGTGTCCTCCCTGAACTTCTTTACGGCTGAGAACGGGGCTTTACCCGTCGATCTTTTATGGTAGTCTCTAGCTTCAAATTCAGCCTTCTTCTTCTCCTTTCCAAGTTCTTCCGCCTTGCAGGCTCGTTCGACTAGTGTTACGAATTCTTTTATTTCCAAAATACCCATTAGTAGCTTTAAATCCTCATTCAATCCTTCTTCGAATCTTTTGCACATAGCAACCTCATCAGCTACACACTCCCGGGCATACCTACTGAGTCTTACGAATTCATGTTCGTATTCAGATACTGTCATACGGCCTTGCTTGAGTTCCAAGAATTCCTTACGCTTTTGATCAATGAACCGTTGACTAATATATTTCTTTCGAAATTCCGTCTGAAAGAAGTCCCAAGTTACTCGTTCGTTTGGGACTATGGAAATCAGGGTCCTCCACCAATAGTAGGCTGAGTCCCGCAACAAGGATATAGCACACTTTAGACATTCATCGGGTGTGCATGACAGTTCATCAAACACCCGAATGGTGTTATCAAGCCAGAACTCGGCCCTTTCAGCATCATCAGTAACTATGGCCCTGAACTCCTCAGCCCCGCGCTTCCCAATCAAGTCTACAGGTGGCTTACTCAGCCTCACAGGATCAGTAACTGATGGCATTACTGGCTCCGGGGGTGGATTATTCAAATTCGGGAATTGTTGGACAGCCGGATTGGTTCGGGATACTGCGCGACCCATTCATTCATCATGGTAAAGAAGGCTTGTTTAGCCCCCTCACCTTGATTATTCGCAGATGACTGAGGTTCAACAGGCGGCGTCCCTTGTGCAGGAGCAGCCGCTACGCTCTCAACGTCATCCGCTAAGGTTCCTTCTACACCGGGGTCCATTTACTAATCAAAACAAAACATTTTAACCGTCAGAAGTCATCACACATTTAAACATTAACATTAAGGCATGTATAGCTAGACTCATACGCGCTATGGTAGTCCTAGAACCGACTAAACCATGGCTCTGATACCAATCAAGTGTAACACCCCGAACCCGAGGCCGTCGCCGGAGTCGAACACGAGGTGTTAACAGACTTCAAACCACTTATTAAAATTTTTCCAGACAAGCTGTCAATCTGCGTACTAGTCTCTTTAAAAATCATATCTTGAGCTCTGGAACTCAAAATCCAGTTCCGTGAATTTTCCCTGAAACTAGACTCATATTCCCATCTACATATTTTTTTCTAGAATTTTTGGTTTGGCCAATTAGTACAGTTTATTAGTCAAAGTCTCCCATGTTACTGGGGTCGACTACACTGACCTTTGCGCATTACGACCTGGATATCTCCCTGTACAGAACTTCCATACTGATGCCGTTTGTTTCTATAGATACTAGACTCAGAGAGGAATCTATACATATATGGTATGACTCCTAATTATCTCTGGTTAATTTATAATGAATTTCCAAAGTCGGAGCAGGGAATCCAGAAACCGTTCTGGCCCTGTCCCACGAGAACCTAATTATCTCTTAACATACTGTCCATATGATCCTTTCGTTACTTCTATATGAAAATAGACTCATCGAACTTCGATTACATAACTTATTCATCAATTAATTCCACTCCTACTATTTTTAGTGATTTTTCAATCTCATGTCACTGCTGCTGCCAGCATCTGTTATGAAAGCAACTATGCCCACTTCGTGTTTACTCCTTGATCTAACTAATAATTCATCATGCATATCACAAATTATGATCATGACTAACCATGCCAAAGGCTAATCATTGTCAAACTTCCCCCTACTACACTATTGCCATATCATGAATTTTAACACCAAATAATCAACCATGACGTATGGCATAAAAAGGTCGAATTATCAAGATTTGCGACCTAACGTTATGAATCCAAACCCAACCGAACATTTATGCCATTTTCGCATGGCTAAAAGATTACATACCAAAGTTCAAGCACAACATAATAGCCTATACATGCCGAAATGTTCTCCTAAGCCAACTAAGAGAAACTACCAAAACTCGCTATCCGGTGTGATGACTTCGATGACGGCCCGACCACGCAAAAAGAGACGAGTCCAAGAAACCTAGAATAGGTGACAAGGAAACACCGAGTGAGTTTATAACTCAGTAAGTCATAAGCAATACACTACCATCCATTAATAACATTATCACAAGAGAAACAAAATGGAACGAGGCTATTACTCCATCATACCGAACCATACCATAGTTCCTCCGACCTATCGGTTCAATCTCATACCAAATCATGCATCCACATTCCATATACTCATCAATAGGATATTCGAGGATTTTCATAAATCATTTTATTTTCGTTACAATCATACAACTAAACGGCCTTTCACCCATTCCACGATAAATCTTATGTACGTGACTTCAAGTATATTCGTCACATGGGTTCAAACTTACCAAGCTCAACTCCAAATATAGACATAGCACCTATTAGCATGAGCTCAAGATACTTACCGATCCGCTGTCCGTGATCGACTCAATAGCGTCGCACACTTAGTGTCCATAATGATTCAAGAATATATATTAAGTCCGCACACTCAGTGCTATATAATCAACTCGCACACTTAGTGCTACATAATCAAACTCGCACACTTAGTGCTACATAGTCAACTCGCACACTTAGTGCTACATAGTCAAACTCGCACACTTAGTGCTACATAGTCAATTCGCACACTTAGTGCTGCACAATTTAAACCCGCACACGTAGCGCCAATCTCATGGTCATAAATGTTTATACCCGCACATTTAGTGCCGAGATCAACAACTCAATACATCTCACCTCTTTTCTTTTCATTCAACACTTTCATCATCACATACGTACATGCATATATATATTTATTCATTCCATTCAGCATCATTACATAAACGTTATGACCATTTGAATTAATACCAACTATATGCTTAATGACTTACTTTATGTTGGGTAAATAATTCCGAGTCGGCTACTCGATGACCTTCGATTTCCCCTTGTTGGACGCCTCTCCTTTAGGTTCTTGAGCTTAAATAATACAAATAAGAGTATTCAATATTTAACCCAATAACATGAATTTATTTATCACATTCGGCAATCACATATCATTAAATTTTCAAACCAAAATGTCATTATATGACCACATATACACATATCCTATACTTAAGCTCAATAATTATAATGTAATATCATGTACACTTAAGTATATTGCGAATATACTTAATCATACATACACCTAACCAAAACAATTTCCTAAAATCTTTATATCATTTATACACTAAGCCGAATACTCTCACCAAGTTCACCTATATTCTTCAACAATTCCTTCATGATCAAACACATATTCGGCTAAAGAAATGGCAATTTTAGCAACCTTCGATTTATACTAACTTTACCACATATCAATACTCATCTTACTCATGTGACACGTATATGTCATGCATACAAATAAATCAATTTGGAGACTCTATCAATCCAACATACATTCGGCACCTTCATCCACCATTCTACCAAGCATGTAATATTCAAACACAACCAAACTCACATTCGGCCCTAGCTCATAACAAGGTAGCCGATTCTTTTATAGTTCAAACACTCCTCTATCATCATTCACCTAACTTTAACATAAACAAAAAACTCACATTTCTCATCAAATAATGAACAACAACCATCTTGAACCTTTTCATGACCATTGCTCAGTTTCAACAATTCAAGATTTGAACATGGGCTATTAAACTCAAGTCAATCTAAAACATGCATGCATCTCAAGGACAACTATTATTACACACCATATTTAGTCTATGCAAAACAACTAACCATATATTTTTTTTATTCATCACCCTTCCTTTCATTATTTAATCACCATGCTCATTATTTTATTTTTCTTAACATACAGCATCGTAGTCATAACATTAGTTGGGACATGTTTCCACCCATAGCATGGCCGGCCACTATGCTTTTTTTTAGATTTGAATAGGCTAATTTCGACATGAACAAGGACAACACTAATTTCCCAACTTAATAGATCTTATATGGCATCACTCTAAATAAAAAAAACATCAAAACATAATAATATTAAATTGCCTATACATAATTTTAAGTTTTTTC